>NC_134354.1:3949264-4151764 GCF_048569485.1 Anomaloglossus baeobatrachus | reverse complement strand
AATCTTAATACCATCGTCGGAGAAACCCCAAGACCAAATACCATTGCCTGACGAATCCGATGACCGAATAACATCGCCAGAGGTACACATCGGGTTAATTAACACTCACAAACATTATATTACATACATGGACCCCAACCCCTGACTCCGCTATGCTTCAGACTACTTCACTTCAACTGTCAGTACTTGACTACAGTGGTCCCGCCCCTGACATCTCAGGACCCCTAGGTGGGCGCTCCCATCTGCCTGTTCCCGCACACTGCTATGTCCTTAATGTCACGAGGGGGTGACTAGGCTTTACTGGTTGTTTGCTGTACATGAGTGTGGGGGTTGTGTGGTGGTATGCCAATGAGGGTGGAGTATGGTACAACCTCTGTAACTACCGTGTTTTGCCAGGGCGTCACAACCATATGCTGAATTAAGTAAAGCAGGCAGCAAGATTGAACCAACATAAATTTATTATTACAATGAAAATATAACAATCAATTAAAATTACACACAAATAACAAAATTTAGTTGCCCTCTTCATATTGGGTGGCATATTCTGGCCGGGTGGGAGATGACAGTTGGGTGAAAAATGAATCATTTGAATACATGGGATAATGTGGGGGGGGATACTGTGGGGGGGGGGATACTGTGGGGGGAGGTCAAGCTGCAAGCTTGGTGGATGCATCCACTTTGGTGTACTTCGCAGGGGCTGGCGAGGAATCCATGTAGTTGAATGATGGGGCTGGTTCATCTTGCATATAGTGTCAGTGTCATCAAGTTCTCCTCGGCCTGCCTTTCTTAGGACTTCAAACATTAGTCTCTCTGCTTGCTCCCTCTGTGTGGAATCCAATTTGCTGAGTCTGTCTGATGCAAATGTGGCAAAGCTATCCACTGGAGTGCTTTTTGGCTGGGATAGCAGTTTGTTTGCCAAAGAATAAAATTCAGCGGATGTCACAGGGGTGGTGGCCTTCTTTTTGCGGAAATGTGTTCGCCGCATTTCTTCAGAGGGTGCAGGTGCCTCATTATCCTCCACAATAGGCTCGGTAGACGTGGTGGGGTTCTCATTCAATTGGGGCCTCACCATATCTGTCTGAGGGTTCTGCGGGAACAGAAAAATAAATGTTAATTAAAAGTCATACATTAATAGTTATGAAATTTAATTTAAGTGTGACAAAATTGTATTGGAGTGTACTGATCTGAACTGGAAGGGATAACTTTTCAAAACTGCACAATAAATCATGGTAACAAGAAGTTACTATTTTGTATTCCTCAATGGCATGTACATAAAAAGTTTTAATGCTATGTACCGTGAAGCAAATAAGGTACTTACATCTACAACAGCGGAGGTGTTGTCATCGATCGGGATGTCATCGATTGGGATGTCTGCTTCCAGGTCTTGGTTTGGTTGGTAGGAGCTTTCCATCCTTCGAGGTAGCTCCTGGTCCCTTGTGAATTCAAGGAGATTAAAGTACCACAAAGGTGATACATACACCTGGTCAGTGCCGGCCCCTGACTTTTTGGATTTGTCCACCTTATTAGCTTCCTTCTTGTATACAGTCCTCAAGCCTTGTATCTTCTTTTTTACAAGTTTGGCATCCACCGCTTCGCCTCCACTGTGTTTTTTAAAAAGCTCCACCAGTTGGGCATAGGCGGCTTGTTTTTTTATTCTGTCCGAATATTCTGCGGATTTGATTCTCCACAAGCAGGGCAGTGATTTATACAACTCCAAAAGCTCGTGCACGATCTCTTCTTTGTTGTAATAAGCCATCTGAAGTAAAGAATGCAAAATTTATATGTAAACATAAAAGAAGTTGCAATAAACCGATCACAATTTTGGGTTATGGTGTGGCAGAGACTAAAATGGCCGCCCCTATGTGTGGCAGAAACACAAAATGGCGGCTGTAGCTGAGAGACAAAAGAGCCAGCGATGCTAGGATAGGACACATTACAAACAGCACTATGGAGAGACCCCTCTTTAAAAGGCATTATACACACACAGATAAAAGCCAGCAACTTTAATCAACTCACATAATAAATATTAACATATATGTAACAGCAAGAACATTAATCAAAAATAAGCCCCCCCCCAAAAAAGACCTACCTTTTCAAAGAAGTGTATATCTGTCTATCAATGTAGAATCCTAGCGGAATCGCAAATACGATCTCACCGACACTCGAGAACGCTGGAGGGATAACTCCGGGTGCAGATGCGGCTTCGATCCGAAAAACACACCAACAAAGCGACCGGGTACAATGGACGAAGGAATCAGGGTGGAGTCGCAGGTTCTATCTCAAAGCAAAGCGCAAAAGAAGTGACAAAGGGTGACGCGATACAAAATTTAACCGCTAGATACGCCCCCTGCATGCCCAATCAGAACGCAGTATTGGCCACCAATCAGAGCGGAGGGTGTGGAAAAGGCGACGCCCGCCCGGCCGCCCAATCAGAACGCAGTATTGGCCGCCAATGAAAGCGGAGGGGGGTATGGAAAAGGCGACACAAATGCACGCCTACGTGACTCACTGCATTTTACTACGCCCCTAATGGGATTGGAATCGTTAACATAGTTGCTGTGTGACAGGGTCCCAACGATTTGAAAGATCGTTATACGGGACGCATGCTCGTTCCTAAAGTCGTTACGTGTGACACCCAACATGCGATTTCAACAACGACTCATAAACGATCCAGAAAGTGTGACGTAGTAGCGATCTCGTTCACGATCTCGTTATGTGTGACTGGACCTTTACTCTACTAACTCAGTAGAGATAAGTGTCTTCATTATCCACACTTTATCCAGGACGTGTGTCCTTCTGCAGGGATGACCCCCCCCCCCTCTCTCAGCTCTCTTTGTGTGCATCTGAGATGCTGCAGCTATGACTCTCAGGAGAAAAGTGCCCCCCCCCGAGTAGTGTCATGTTATATATAGCTGTTCAAAACCATGTAGGGAGATTCTGCTGAACACATGCTCTAAGCCTCCAATATAGACAAGACTATGTCAGTATTTTATATATATATATATATATATATATATATATATATATATATATATATATATATATATCAAAATATATATATATACACTCAATATAGACTCAAAATATTAATTATTCTATACATTCTGTCATCAGTAAGTTCTGCCCTCTATGGATTTATTATCTGAATGTATCATATATTATAAATTATTTGATAAATGTGAACTTTTTACAATCCCCCTGTGGAGGGAAAATTTACATGAAATCCTCCAAATAAATTAATACATTATAATAATGTGGATTAATGTTATGGTAGGCCATGACTGATAACCATATGAAATACATTATTATACTTCCCTAAATCTAGAATGATAAAAAAAAAAGATCCGGTCATCATCAGATGTCATCTGGCATGGTGTCTTCTTATATCTGATGTCATCTGGCATGGTGTCTTCTTATCATCTGATGTCATCTGGCATGGTGTCTTCTCATCATCTGATGTCATTTGGCATGGTGTCTTCTCATCATCTGATGTCATCTGGCATGGTATCTTCTCATCATCTGATGTCATCTGGCATGGTGTCTTCTCATCATCTGATGTCATCTGGCATGTTGTCTTATCATCTGATGTCATCTGGCATGGTGTCTTCTTATATCTGATATCATCTGGCATGTTGTCTTCTTATCATCTGATGTCATCTGGCATGGTGTCTTCTTATATCTGATGTCCTCTGGCATGGTGTCTTCTCATCATCTGATGTCATCTGGCATGGTGTCTTCTCATCATCTGATGTCATCTGGCATGTTGTCTTATCATCTGATGTCATCTGGCATGGTGTTGTGACGCCCTGGGCAAGCCAGGGGTCACAGGTCATAACACCACCACACCCTACACCCCAGTTAGGAACACCAAAGCTAACCCAAAAATCCTTGTTGCCTTCCTCCAGGGGCTGGTGTCCACACCAGGGGGTGGACCAGGCGGTTGGCTCCGCCCACCGAGGAGTTCACAGCCCTGGAGGCAGGAAAACCAGGGAGTCAGCTCAGGGAAGAGCTGGAGAACAGTTAAGGAAGTGGAAGTAGAAGGAAGTAAAGTGGTAGAGGAGCTTAGGAGAGAAGCTGAAGTAAAGTGAAAAGTGACAGTTTGTAAAGCCTGAAGTTGGTCCGGGTGTGTGCCCCGGACAGTGACAGCAAGGTCAGCAGACGGCGGTGACTGTCTGCAGGGGGACTGCTCGGAGGTTGCTGGAAGGACCGCGGACGGGTGGTGACCCGGCGGTCTGGAGCAGTATACAAGGAACAGTCAGCACCAGGGCAGGGGCCTTTCGGATCCCGGCAAGGCAAGGAGTCGCCATAATTTGCCAAATCCGTCAGTGAAGGGGACGACTGTCTCCCAACAACCAAGTCCCGATTGAAGGCAACAGTCCAACCGTAACGGAGAGACACCGCCACCGCCAGGGCACCAGTTTCTCAGGGCCAGCGCCTGCGGGCAAAGTAGGGCTCCTCCGGCCCATATCCAAGCCGGGGAGCGGGTTACCGGTGGGAACCCATCGCAACCATCATCATCTTAGGTGCAGGAAAAGGGACCATCACTGTCAACTACTGGGGAAAAGCAAGTGCAGCCGTCCGTAGGAACCGTCTTTCCAGCCGTGTGTTTTATCGAGAACTGTGTCATCATCTCAGGCTGAGTGAGTACCACAGTGCTGCAACGCACAGCGCTGCCCCCGCGTCCCTGCTCCCACCAAGCCCTGCATCTTTCCACCACATCACTGGGCCCCGGGACAACCAACCCCCTACCCACGGAGGGGAGGACTAACATCTAGCTGCTCCATACCATCACTCCCGGGATCCCCATACAGAGCAGCGGTGGTGTCAACAAATCACCACAACCGTGGGTGGCATCACGGACAATAAACAATCCCCACACCCAACAACCCCTTTCACTCACGGGCGAGGAGCGCCGCTCGAGACCCCCGGGATCCGGCCCACCGCTCGAGCCACCACAGAGCAGCAGCAGCCGGACCCGAGCAGTGGGGTGAGCGCAGTGCTGACACCCTCCTCCCCGCCCGCGACAACTTGGCGTCACGAACAGGATCTTACCGCTCTGCCGTTGGGTAGAGGTGCGCCTTCTGACCGCCGGAGGTATCCGGCTGAAAAATTTCAGAAGTCACCATCTTTGGCGCGAAAAGTTCCCGCTCGAGCGTCTTCTCGAGTAGCAGAGGCGCGAAGGCCAAAACCCCGCCCCAATAGAGGAGGGGCCGGAAAGAAGCTAAGGGGGACGCGATGGCGGCTGGCTGCATGTAAGCGCAGCTATAGAAGCAGGGACACCAGGACCATGCGGCCATTGACTGGTTCCTGGAAGGGGCCGCTGCTAAAGATGCTGAGTCCGACCAACAACACCGTGGTCCCCGCGCCTGGCCCCGCAGCGTGGGTGGAAGTCCGGACCGTCCAGCTAAGCAGCCGTCTGCAGGTCCGCATGCAGCTCCTCCTGGAGGAGTGGGAGGCCGACATGGCGGAAGTGGTGGCGGCCATACGGAGACGCGAGGTGGAGGGAGTCTTGGAAGGGAGGGTAAGTGACCCACGCCCCTGTGCCCCTAGTGGGTCGGTCATCGCGGCTGAGGGACCCGGTCCATACCCGCTCGCCCTGCTACCTCCCCCGCTACCCGTGTTGGCTGCTGCTGCCCCGCCACTAGGCCCGCTACCACCACCACCGGTAGCGGTACCCTGCCAATCCGCCCCGGCGGACAGACCTGCAGCAGAAGATCGTGACCACCCTGATCCGCTTCAATGGAAGAAGCCGGAGGCTGAGGCCGTCAGCAAAGATGCACCGGAGGCACGGCGGGGATGCAGCTGCCAGGAGGCAGAGCAGGCCATGTCACAGCGGAGTCCCTCATTACTGAAGGTGCCGGTCAAAGTCGACACGGAGGGACTCTGGCTGGGTCCGTCCCCTGCACACGCTGAACCGGAGCAAGCAGAAAGTGCTCCAGACTGGGAGCGGCGGCAACGGCAGCTGCGCAGAGAGATCGATGCCCGAGAGGGGTGTAGAGCGGATGTGCATGCCCGCATGTATATGGAAGAAGATCGCCTGCAGCGAGCTACCATTGGGGTCCAGAGCGGTGCACCATGTGAAGGTGGCACTAGAGCCCCACGAGTGGGAATGGACTGTTGAGTCGCAAAAGGCAGCGGAGCACCGTTGCACCGTCCCCGTTGGGACCACCAGTCTGTGTGAGTTTGTTTGAAAGTTCTGCTGATGATAAGATGATTACCGAAGTTCACCTGATTTACCATGATTGAGAGAACCGGCCGTTGACGGCACCGTTGTCCCCATGGGGACCGTTTTAACAAGTTGCATGGAGAACTTTCCATGGACAAGCCCGTGAACTTGCAGGGCAACCACAGACGTTAGTGGGATGTAAATAAAAATCTTTTGTTGCCGCTACCGTTACCGCCTCCGGAGAGGCAGGTTGGAGGGAGGGCCCGCAGTAGAGCCGGCTGGGGCCCAGCCACCACAGGAACCGGTGGCTACCCTCTGGAGGGGAAGGACAGATCCCGCTCGGGTGACTTGTGCTGGACTTGGGTCAAGGGGTGCTGCCTGGGCTTTAGGGGCAGCATCAGGGCCAGGTTGCTTGGGTGGGAGAGAGCGGAGCCGCAACCGTTAAAATGTTTGTTACCGTAACGTTTAAGAACAGAACCTCCCGATGTGGGATGAAGTTATAAGATGTAAATATGTTACCGTTTGACCTTTTTATATATTTTTCAGAAAATAAAACCGGTGTTGGACGGGCAGCCCGCGGACGGTCTGCATTTTGCTAAGGGGGAATGTGATGCCCTGGGCAAGCCAGGGGTCACAGGTCATAACACCACCACACCCTACACCCCAGTTAAGAACACCAAAGCTAACCCAAAAATCCTTGTTGCCTTCCTCCAGGGGCTTGTGTCCACACCAGGGGGTGGGCCAGGCGGTTGGCTCCGCCCACCGAGGAGTTCACAGCCCTGGAGGCGGGAAAACCAGGGAGTCAGCTCAGGGAAGAGCTGTAGAACAGTTAAGGAAGTGGAAGTAGAAGGAAGTGAAGTGGTAGAGGAGCTTAGGAGAGAAGCTGAAGTAAAGTGAAAAGTGACAGTTTGTAAAGCCTGAAGTTGGTCCGGGTGTGTGCCCCAGACAGTGACAGCAAGGTCAGCAGACAGCGGTGACTGTCTGCAGGGGGATTGCTCGGAGGTTGCTGGAAGGACCGCGGACAGGTGGTGACCCGGCGGTCTGGAGCAGTATACAAGGAACAGTCAGCACCAGGGCAGGGGCCTTTCGGATCCCGGCAAGGCTAGGAGTCGCCATAATTTGCCAAATCCGTCAGTGAAGGGGACGACTGTCTCCCAACAACCAAGTCCCGATTGAAGGCAACAGTCCAACCGTAACGGAGAGACACCGCCACCGCCAGGGCACCAGTTTCTCAGGGCCAGCGCCTGCGGGCAAAGTAGGGCTCCTCCGGCCCATATCCAAGCCGGGGAGCGGGTTACCGGTGGGAACCCATCGCAACCATCATCATCTTAGGTGCAGGAAAAGGGACCATCACCGTCAACTACTGGGGAAAAGCAAGTGCAGCCGTCCGTGGGAACCGTCTTTCCAGCCGTGTGTTTTACTGAGAACTGTGTCATCGTCTCAGGCTGAGTGAGTACCACAGTGCCGCAAGGCACAGCGCTGCCCCCGCGTCCCTGCTCCCACCAAGCCCTGCATCTTTCCACCACATCACTGGGCCCCGGGACAACCAACCCCCTACCCACGGAGGGGAGGACTAACATCTAGCTGCTCCATACCATCACTCCCGGGATCCCCATACAGAGCAGCGGTGGTGTCAACAAATCACCACAACCGTGGGTGGAGTCACGGACAATAAACAATCCCCACACCCAACAACCCCTTTCACTCACGGGCGAGGAGCGCCGCTCGAGACCCCCGGGATCCGGCCCACCGCTCGAGCCACCACAGAGCAGCAGCAGCCGGACCGAGTGGGGTGAGCGCAGTGCTGACACCCTTCTCCCCGCCGGCGACAGTGTCTTCTTATATCTGATATCATCTGGCATGTTGTCTTCTTATCATCTGATGTCATCTGGCATGGTGTCTTCTTATATCTGATGTCCTCTGGCATGGTGTCTTCTTATCATCTGATGTCATCTGGCATGGTGTCATCTCATCATCTGATGTCATCTGGCATGGTGTCTTCTTATCATCTGATGTCATCTGGCATGGTGTCTTCTCATCATCTGATGTCATCTGGCATGGTGTCTTCTCATCTTCTGATGTCATCTGGCATGGTGTCTTCTTATCATCTGATGTCATCTGGCATGGTGTCTTCTCATCATCTGATGTCATCTGGCATGGTGTCTTCTCATCATCTGATGTCATCTGGCATGGTGTCTTCTCATCTTCTGATGTCATCTGGCATGGTGTCTTCTTATCATCTGATGTCATCTGGCATGGTGTCTTCTCATCATCTGATGTCATCTGGCATGGTGTCTTCTCATCTTCTGATGTCATCTGGCATGGTGTCTTCTCATCATCTGATGTCATCTGGCATGGTGTCTTCTCATCATCTGATGTCATCTGGCATGGTGTCTTCTCATCATCTGATGTCTGTTGATTATTTTTGATATAAACACAGTCTTTAGATAAAAATCCTTTAATAAAAGATGACAGGTTATCAATTTGATACAGTCCATTTTTGTGTTTATCATTAAGTTCAAAAACTTTATTCTTTATTGCAAAGTCCATATATTTAACAAAAGTCCATGATCAAATGTTGACAAAAACACAAGGCTCAGGATAGTAACATAGACTTTTGGTATCTGTTCAGTGAAATTTACATTACTCCCCTTGGATCCTCTGTGCTGCCTGTTGTCATTCCTGGAACAGGTAATGAGATGTCTTTGGTCAGCATGACAGGGGTTAACTTTAAAAAATAAGGAATAACGTTTGGAACACCATTCTAAGTCTGAACTGGGTGCAAAAACCTAAAAAAACATCACTATGGGGAGATAAGTTATGCACACCAGTGACTATGTAAGGGGAATACATGGAATAGCAGAAACTGCTGTGTGAATACTGACTTGAAAAATCCAATAGCTATATGTAAAGTGAAAATGTGAAAAATGGAATCTGCATTACTGCCATGAACATATGAATCAAGAGAAATTTAGCTACTGAATTGATCAATGCAATAGAGCCCAACACTACGCCAAAGTATTTCTCTACGTTGGGGTCCCTAGCTTGTGTGTGTCCTCTCATGCAGTTACAAAACCTACCGTGTATGGGAAGCTGAGACCCAGGCTATTTATGCGTATGATATGGATTGGCAATAGGTGTGGTTGGGGAGGGTTCACAAACAAAACTGAACTGGGTGCAAAAACCTAAAAAAACATCACTATGGGGAGATAAGGTATGCACACCAGTGACTATGTAAGGGGCTCTATTGCATTGATCAATTCAGTAGCTAAATTTCTCTTGATTCATATGTTCATGGCAGTAATGCAGATTCCATTTTTCACATTTTCACTCTTACATATAGCTATTGGATTTTTCAAGTCAGTATTCACACAGCAGTTTCTGCTATTCCATGTATTCCCCTTACATAGTCACTGGTGTGCATACCTTATCTCCCCATAGGGGTTAACTTTAACACTTTCTTGCTCTCCTTGTAACACTTGTGGTTAAGTCTTAATGCACAGACCATGTGTCAGGGTTACAGCTTCCTGACAATACCGCATCTTGAAGTTTTGGAAATGATAAAAAAAACCAGAGACTTTAAAACAAAATTGTCCATCTTGGCATAAACATCACCATCCTGCTGCAGTCCTGAGGCTGTATGTGTGTTGGAATTGACACAGTCTTATTTGAGATGTTCCTTTTGGATATCAACTTTAGCAACTTTTTGTAGAATCACTTGGACTTTAAAAAAAAATAAGTCTTTTATCTTTCTGTAATCTTGATTGAAGACTTTACTCCCTAATCTAGATATCAATAGGATAATGGTACTAACCATAATAAATGTCCCAGCATATCATAACCCTAATGCTAAACTACCATGTCATTATTATTATCATCATAAAAGTATTAATATAATTGATACTTAAAATGATGAAATAATATTGAATAATGGTACATATAATAATATTTTCATGTAATAACATTTTACGTCATTGGTGTAATTACTTTTCCAACCCATAGGTGGCAATGTGTTTGAATGTAACCAAAATAAATGTAATCTTTACTGTTAGATCATTTGTAAAATGCTAAACTAAAGGGTTAATAATGACAGACAATATAACAACCTCTAAGAAAGACTGGATGACTCCATTAAAACACAATATTATTCATTATAAATAATTATAATTGATTAGATATATATTTGATGTAGGAAGGTAAACCTAGATGTACCTTGGTCTTCCATCTTTATTCCTCTAATTTACTCTATTTTATCTGTCTATTATTTATTAAATAACCTTCTATATAAGAAAATGTGTAACTATAACCCATATTTCATCCTTATTGTGTTAACATACTAATATAAGAATAATGTATTACTAGAAAGTAAATGAATGAACATAGTGAATGAAGTGTTTGTTTTTCTTCCAAAAAATTGGAACTTTTCCTTTTAATGTGATTAACTTGAACATAATCATATTTAATAAAGTAATATTCTGATATTAGATATTACTAAACTAAATATTAAAGTGTTTCCTCAATTGAGATATTAAAAATTAGAAGGAAATATAAAAATTGTAGAATTCAAATTTTGATTAAAAATTCAAATATTGAATAAAAAATAATCAAAATAAAAATAGGAATAAAAATGAAAATGAAAATCGGAATAAAAATATAGGATAAAAGTTCAAATAAAAATAAGGCCTTTTATGTATATGACACTTATGTCCTTAATAAACACATAACTTTAATATTACCAATATTCTGTATGATTTCCATACCTGGCGTATCATCAATTTATAGAAATAACTAAGTCATGTAACCTTGCAGATAATACTCTTCTTTAGTATATAAATGCATTGTGATTTCCATACTTCAATTTATTATTCCGAATAATTATTATTTAGACTTGTTTAATATTGATTATTAAAATATTGGGTAGACATGTATATTAATCAAACATAAATATGTAATTAGGACCAAAACTCTTTTTCCCTGTTAATATCATGAAATATGATATTATGAAAAGATTCATATATCAAGATTAAATTGAATTAAAAAATGATTTTGTAAATCTTCAGGATAAAACTTTATATTACTTTTATATTTGAAAAGAGAATGATTACCAATCTGTGTATCAGTAAAATAAATAACATAAAACTGTAAAAGTAGATATTAAAAATAATTATTCTAGAATGTGAGTCTTCAGAGTAAACCTTTGATGTTGGTTTTATCTATCTATAATTTGGTTAAATCCCGACACACCATTACTAAAGGAATATGTATATGAATAAGATATATTCTGAATAAATTCCTTCATTGTTAATACTTATGTACTTTAAACTTATTTTATTTTAAAGAATATATATTTATATGATCTGATATATAAATATGATATATATATATGATGTATATGTATATATATATACATATATGATGATATATGAAGTTAAAAAATATTTTTTTCTTTTAACGCTTCAAAGACTTCAAAGCAAATCATTTCATCCAGCAGCTGTTCAATCAATCATTCAGACTGTCCACATACCTTTTAGGCCCTGTGCGCACTTCCTGGTTTTTGCCGCGGATTTCCTGCGGTTTTGCTGCATGTTTCGCTGCATGTTATGTTCATAACATCTCTGCAGTGATTCACCAGCAAAACATATTGGAAAAAAAAAAATCCTGTGCGCACTGGGCGGATTTTGACAGCTGCATGTTTTGCTGCGTGATTCCCGCAGCAAAAACAATTGCATGTCAATTCTTTTCCGCACGATGCTGCAGGATTTCACTCCATTGACTGCAATGTAATCGTGAAATCCCGCAGGGAATAACGCAGGCAGCAAATTCTGTGCGGTTCATTGCATTTTCCTGCGTTATTCCCTGCGGTATTATGCGATTTACCTGCGGTAATGTACATCGCCTGTCTGCGGTTTGCAGGGAAGTGATGTCATTATGACAGGAAGAGGAAGTGGAGCAGAGAGTAAACACACACACATCACACACAGACATAGAACACACACACACATCACAGACACAGACACAGACATAGAACACACACACACATCACAGACACACACATCACAGACACACACATCACAGACACAGACACAGACATAGAACACACACACACATCACAGACACACACATCACAGACACAGACACAGACACAGACATAGAACACACACACATCACGCACACACAGACATATAGAATACACATGAAAATAAAACGGAAATATCACTATGCGGCCGCCCAATAAAAGTGGAGGGGCGGAGATGAGCGGCCGTAACATCCCGCCCACCTTCTTCCTTCCTCATTGCCGGCGGCCGCAGGTAAGCTGTAGTTCGTCGTTCCCGAGGTGTCACACGTAGCGATGTGTGGTGCCGCAAGAACGACGAACAACCTGCGACCTCAACATTCAACGATTTTTTAAAAATGAAGGACGTGTCAACGATGGACGATTTGGTGAGTATTTTCCATCGTTAACGGCCGCTCGTTGGCGTCACACATAACAACATTGCTAACGATGCCGGATGTGCGTCACGGAATCCATGACCCCAACGATATATCGTTAGATACGTCGTTGCGTGTTACGGGGCCTTTACACAGTATAAGATATATTTTACCTGTTTGAGGATAAGAATTAATTTATTAAGAAAAATTAATATTTCATGAAATCTGCTTTTGCCGAGAAATTCTGAGAAAAATAAAAATAATACAATTATTATCATATTTATGGGAAAAATGAAACACTTAAAATAAGTTTATACTTCTTACTTCTTACTAAATTTAAAATATTATTATTATTCATATACAGATATCAAATGTATTAATTCATAAAATTTGACTACAATTTATTTAACTAAATGGAATTATAACTTTGATTAAACTGTCACTAATTTTAAGTATACAATATACCATATAGATAAATCTATAAACCTATATAAAATACATGGATATACTGTATAAGAATAATTATGAATTTCCCAGCTTTACATATTAGCCAATTCTAAAAGCCAATCTCATCTTTTCCTCAAAAATCCTTCCAGTTCTGGCCATCTCAAAATCGCTGTATTTCCTGAAAAAGTTATGTGACTGGGCTTGTATGAAAGAGAGAACCTCATTGCAGGGCTGGCTCCAGGCTATTGTGGGCCCCGGGCGGAAGAGTCCCAGTGGGCCCCATCCACACGCAGACACACACATACGTACACGTACATATACATATTTAAAGACAAACTCACAAAAATGCTGTACATATAAACAGACAAATCTATAAAGTCATATACACTGACATACACAGATACACATCATACCTGCATAAAGACAGACACACACACATAGCTATGCTGCATACATAAAGACAGACACACACAGCTCTGTTGCATGCATACATACAGACACACACTGCTCTGCTACATACATACAGACAGACAGACACACACTGCTCTGTTGCATACATACAGACAGACACACAGCTCTGCTGCATGCATACATACAGACAGACACACACAGCTCTCCTACATTTATACATACAGACACACACAGCTCTGCTGCATGCATACATACAGACAGACACACACAGCTCTCCTACATTCATACATACATACATACAGACACACACAGCTCTGCTGCATGCATACATACAGACACACTGCTCTGCTGCATACATACACACAGACAGACACACATACACTGCTCTGCTGCATACATACACACAGACAGACACGCACACTGTTCTGCTGCATACATACATACATACAGACACACACACTGCTCTGCTGCATACATACAGACACATACTGCTCTGCTGCATACATACAGACAGACACACACACGCGGCTCTTGGGGGCCCACACACGCGACTCTGCGGGGCCCACACACGTGGCTCGGGAGGGCAGGACATACATCTCAGGGGGGAAAAGCCCATACAGCTCACCGAGGCTCATAAATCAGGGTGCGGGGAGGGCACATACATATCGAGTGGGGGGAGGGGTGTAGCACATACCGCTCAGGTCACGGTGGAGAGGGGGCCCACACAGCGCCGGAGGGAAGCGCTGTGCTGGGCTTCGCTGGCTGGCACTGCACCTCCTTCATCTGTGGGACTGCGCAGGACACCGTGTAGTAGCTCCGCCCACAGATGAAATTCAAACCAGGAGGACTCAGCGAATGCTGTGGTTTGTGCGTCTAAAAGGACAGCAGCCGCAGATTCCTGCTAAGGACTGCGGTCCCCCGAACTCGGCCAGAGGGCAGCAGAACTGACTAAGGAGAGTGGGCCCTGGCATTTGCCCAGGTGTGCCGGGTGCTGCCACTGGCCCTGCCTCATTGTCAGAGGCCACCACCTATTTCTGTCTGTCAAACCTTTTTTTAGAAGCCACTAGTCTCAGGTTGTCAGATTCTGTCACAATCTTCTGCTTCATGGGGGACAAGGCATTTTGTTCCCTGTGCACATGACATCTCATATGGCTTGTAGCTGAGATGCAATTTTCTACAAATGTCATATATTTTGTCACAGGAATATATCGATCTAGGGGACGTTGATGTTGGTTTTTCATAAAATTTCACCTTATTTAGTTTTACAGCATTAATTAATTTCTGTTTTGATTGGGTTTACTGATTCCTAACAAAATCAATAAATTTTGTGAATTTAAATAAGGACTTTTTCTGCAATGCGATAGTGCAGGTTTTAGCTTCCAAAAATTTGAATTTTTTTGACGAATGTGTGAATCATGGATTCTGGTCTCGCATTATTGATCACTGTCCTATGTAAATGTTCAAATATGGACATAAATGAGAACGTGCCCTCATTCTGTCCAATTTGTAATCCCTTCAGCATCTCATAATTTGGACTATCTTCATTCAGATTCCTCGGCCTATCACTATCATTTTGACACTCACATGTCTCAGAAGACCTTTTAATGCCAGCTGTCTGGAAAATTGCTCTGGCAACCATAGATGGAATATCTAGGTTTTCTCATTATTGGTTAAATTGAACTTTCCAACAAAACGATCAAATATTTCTGAATTTCTGCACACATGGGATCATATGCAGGAATTAGTTTGCATAAATCCAATAGATTTTTTCTGAGTTTAATTTTTAGCTGCGCCTGTTCTATTTTTAGAAACTATCGCCATCCTTGCTGATTCCTCTCTGCACGTGTCCTCCTCTGACTCCTCTCTGCACGTTTCCTTCTCTGGCTCCTCTCTGCACGTGTCCTTCTCTGGCTCCTCCCCCTTCTCTGACTCCTCTCTGCACGTGTCCTCCTCTGACTCCTCTCTGCACGTTTCCTTCTCTGGCTCCTCTCTGCACGTGTCCTTCTCTGGCTCCTCCCCCTTCTCTGACTCCTCTCTGCACGTGTCCTTCTCTGACTCCTCTCTGCACGTGTCCTTCTCTGACTCCTCTCTGCACGTGTCCTTCTCTGACTCCTCTCTGCACGTGTCCTTCTCTGACTCCTCTCTGCACGTGTCCTTCTCTGGCTCCTCTCTGCACGTGTCCTCCTCTGGCTCCTCTCTGCACGTGTCCTTCTCTGGCTCCTCCCCCTTCTCTGGCTCCTCTCTGCACGTGTCCTTCTCTGGCTCCTCTCTGCACGTGTCCTCCTCTGACTCCTCTCTGCACGTGTCCTCCTCTGGCTCCTCTCTGCACGTGTCCTCCTCTGGCTCCTCTCTGCACTTGTCCTTCTCTGGCTCCTCCCCCTTCTCTGGCTCCTCTCTGCACGTGCCCTTCTCTGGCTCCTCCCCCTTCTCTGGCTCCTCTCTGCATGTGTCCTTCTCTGTCTCCTCACCCTTCTGGCACCTCTATGTAATTTCCTCTCCACCATCTTTTTCGGCCTCATTTCCAGTGTCCTCAAGGTCACCTTCAATGGACACCACATGTCTGCAGCCATCTTGGGGACAATTTTCATTAGAAGCATTAGACCATGTGCCCACGGGAGATTAAACCTGGGGATTTATCTGCGGAAAATCCGTGGATTTTCTGGATTTTCCAGATAAATCCGCAGGTTTCAGCATGCACAGACACTCCCCATGTTATCCTATGGGACATGGGGAGTGCTGTGTTCATGCTGCTGATACGTGCGGCTGCGGATCATGCTGCGGATGTCCCGCAGCCACACGTAATTGCATGTCAATTCTTTCTGCAGAAATATCTGTGGAAATCCTGGCTCTCCACTATGGAGATAGAGGCCGGGACTTCCCCAGGTAATCCGCATGAATGTCCGCAGGCTTTCCACAGTTATTTCGCTGTACTACCGCAGATAAAAATAGCTGCGGATTCCGGCAAGCAGCTGCAGGAAACCTGCGGCCCTACCTGCGTATATATCCGCAGGTGCGAGCTCCCGTGGGCACATAGCCTTGCAAACAATTATTATTATTATTACAGCGCCATTAATTCCATGGTGCTTTACATGGGAAAGGGGTATACATAATAGGGACAAGTACAATAATCATAAACAATACAGGGCACAGACTGGTACAGGAGGAGAGAGGTCCCTGCCCGTGAGGGCTCACAGTCTACAAGGGATGGTTGAGGATACAGTAGGTTAGGGTAGAGCTGATTGTGCGGCACTGTATCAGACTGAGGGTTATGGCAGGTTGTAGGCTTGTTGTAGGTGGGTCTTCAGGTTCCTTTTGAAGCTTGTCAAGGTAGGTGAGAGTCTGTTGTGCTGAGGCAGAGCATTCCAGAGTATAGGGGAGGCACGGGAGAAATCTTGGATGCGATGGTGGGAAGAGGAGATGAGGGGGGAGTAGAGAAGGAGATCTTGTGAGGATCACAGGTTACGTGCAGGTAAGTACCGGGAGACTAGGTCAGAGATGTAGGGAGGAGATAGTTTGTGGATCGCTTTGTAGGTCATGGTTAGGGTTTTGAACTGGAGTTGTTGGGCAATGGGAAGCCAGTGAAGGGATTGGCCGAGAGGAGAGGTCGGGGAGCAGTGGGGGGACAGGTGGATTAGTCGGGCAGCATAGTTTAGAATAGATTGTAGGGGTGTGAGACTGTTAGAAGGGAGGCCACAGAGCAGGAGGTTGCAATAATCCAGGCGGGAGATAATAAGGGCATGTACTAGGGTTTTTGCAGCTTCTTGGGAAAGGAATGTACGGATCCGGGAAATATTTTTGAGTTGGAGGAGGCAGGAGGTGAAGATGGCTTGGATGTCTGGCTTGAAAGAGAGATCAGAGTCTAGGATTACTCCCAGACAACGAGCACGTGGGACCGGGGAGAGTGGGCAGCTATTGACATTGATTAATATGTCAGGTGGGGGGGTTGAGTGATGAGGAGGAAAGAATGAATTCTGTTTTGTCCATGTTCAATTTTAAGAATCGAGCAGAGAAAAAGGATGAAATAGCAGACAGACATTGTGGGATTCTGGTTAGTAGGGAGGTGATGTCAGGTCCAGAGAGGTAGATCTGTGTGTCATCAGCATAGAGATGATACTGGAAGCCGTGGGACTCTATAAGCTGTCCCAGGCCGAAGGTGTAAATGGAGAACAGCAAGGGTCCAAGAAGTGAACCTTGGTGGACACCGACAGATAGGGGGCGAGATGAGGAAGTGGTGTGAGAATGGGAGACGCTGAAAGTTCGGTTGGTTAAGTATGAGGAGATCCAAGATAGGGCCAAGTCTGCGATGCCCAGAGACGAGAGAATTTGTAGTAGAAGGGAGTGGTCCACTGTGTCAAAGGCAGAGGACAGGTCCAGGAGGAGGAGGACAGAGTATTGTCGCTTGGATTTTGTGGTTAGTAAGTCGTTAGTGACTTTGGTTAGAGCAGTTTCAGTGGAATGATGTGGTCGGAAGCCAGATTGTAACCGGTCAAAGAGGGAGCAGGAAGAGAGGTGTGAGGACAGTTCAAGATGGACATGCTGTTCCAGTAGTTTTGAGGCATAAGGAAGAAATGATATGGGGCGATAGTTTGACACAGAGGAAGGGTCAAGGGAGGGCTTTTTGAGGATGGGTGTGATGGAGGCATGTTTAAAGCATGAAGGGAATACACCAGTTGTTAGTGATAGGTTGAAGAGATGGGTTAGGGTTGGGATGAAGACTGTGGTGAGATTTGGGATGAGGTGGGATGGGAGTGGATCAAGCAGGCAGGTTGTGAGATGTGATCTTGAGAGTAGAGTGGAAAGATGATCTTCTGTCATGGTGGAGAAGCTTGATTTGGAGGAAGAAGGCTGAGTAGTTGTGAGGAGTGGCTGTGGTGATTGTGGGCCAAAGCTTGCTCGGATGTTGACGATCTTCTGCTTGAAGAAAAAGGCAAAGTCTTCAGCTGAGATGAAAGGAGAGGGAGGTGGTGCTGGGGGACAGAGGAGAGAGTTGAAAGTGTTGAATAGCTGTTTAGGGTGTGGGATAGAGAAGATATGAGGGATGAGAAGTAGGTTTGTTTTGCAGCAGTGAGTGCAGACTTGAAAGTGGTGAGAGCCTGTTTATATGCAATGAAGTGCTCAGTGGAATGAGACCTCTTCCATCTGCGCTCAGCAATTCTGGAAGCCCGTCTCAATTCTTTAATCTGGTTCGTGTGCCAGGGTTGCCTGTTGATTGTGCGGGTTTTGGTGTGTGTGAGGGGGGCAGCTGATTCGAGAGCTGTAGAGATTGTAGTGTTGTATAAAGTGGCAGCAGCATCTGCATCGTGTGAAGAAGCAATGTCTGCGAGAGGGAAAAGAGACTGAGAAAGTGAGTGTAAATCAAGGTGATTGAGAGTTCTGCGGGGGTGTGAAAGATTGTGGAGGGAGGGTTGTGTACTTAGAGAAGAGAGGGAAGAGAATGTGAGTAAGTTGTGGTCAGATAGGGGGAGAGGTGCGTTAGAGAGGTTAGATAGGGAACAGAGACGAGTGAAGATGAGGTCCAGCGTGTGGCCATCTTTATGAGTACCTGCAGAGGACCATTGGGTGAGGCCGAAGGAAGAAGCGAGTGTTAGAAGTTTAGAGACAGATGAGTGAGAAGTGTCAATGGGGATGTTAAAGTCATCCATGATGATGGTGGGAATGTCAGTAGAAAGGAAATGTAGTAGCCAGGTGGTGAAATGGTCAAAAAAGGCAGTACCTGGCCCTGGGGGGGCGATAAATGACAGCCAGTTGTAGGTTGGAAGGGGAGTAGATTCGTACGGAGTGCACCTCAAAAGTGGGAAGAGTAACCGAGGGTGGTAGTGTAATTGGTGTAAAGGAGCATTGGTTGGACAGGAGCAAACCAACTCCTCCAATATTGCTTTCTGGCATTTCAGGTGGTACGGTTTCAATTTTCACACAATCCGTGAATTTCTCTAGTACTAACTTGTGAAATTCGTGGACCAAATGGCAGACATTTCATATTTTCTGTTTCGCTCTATTAAAAGACACCGTAGACTCTACATGTGAATTTTCAAGTTCACACTCCCCATAAAGGCTTACCCAGAGCTCCTCTACATTAGAAATATCTGAGTATGTGAACTTTAGTTTACTTTGTTTAGACCAAGAAGAGATAAAATCCATTGTCTTACCTATTTATAGATCCGATCATCTCCTGGGATGATCCAGCCATCAATGGATGATCCTTTGTGACTTGACTCGCCTTTTCCTCCAAAGACATGTCAAAGCATGATCTTCTTGGCTTTGCAAACTCTTCATTTAAACAAACTCATGCGACTTGAAGCCTCATCCGTATTTTTAGGTTCTGCGTGATTTTTAACATAAAATTGTCGATTCCTGATACTTTGCAAGAGGTATTAGCATCACTTCCGTATCTATCCCTTCTTGTGCAAAGTGAAGCAATCAGTACAAAAAAATGAGAAAAAAATCAAGAATGGCTGGCTCAGCAATGTAAAAAATAAATGTCTTACATATATTTTTCTTTATATACGCGATGAAGTATAAGGAAAAAGATAGACTTCAAAAATGTAAAAATACATAGATGTATTTTATATTTAGTAAAAATGATTGACAAAAAATAGAATAGCTCATTAATTCAGTTACAGAAATGAAAACTTGTATTCTTCATTAGCTTACATGATGAGCTCAATATTAGTCCATTTCTTTACTTAATCAGTAGAAGTCTTCATTCATCTTTCCCTGGTTCCTGAATGGTTATGCCATGGTGATATGCTGTAGGCCTGCCAGCATGTGTTTCCAGTGTGGGTCTTCCTGAGCATCTGACATGCTGCAGCTTTGACTCTCCGGAGGAAAGTGACCCCCGTCCCCAGTATAAATTCTGTCATCTATACAGTAGATCTATTATCTAGATGTATTACGAAATATTTAATGTTTTTACAGTGATATCGGAGAAGGACCCCATCACAGGCATTAATATGGCGCACCTTCTCGAGTAGGTACGGCAAGTCAGGGTAAGTTTTCATACATTTCTGAACAACTAGGTTCAGCACATGAGCCATGCATGGCACATGTACTAGCTTGCCGAACTTTAAAGACGCCACCAGGTTACGCCCATTGTCGCAAATGACCAGGCTGGGTTGCAGGTGCAGCGGTGAGAGTCACTGATTGGTCTGCTCCTTTTTACCTTGCCTCAGCTCTGCTGCAGTGTGTGGTTTGTGACCTTATCAGATCAGCTTCAGCAGAGCTTGTGGCCGTTTTGCTGAAGCACTGCTGAACAGCTCCCAGCTTGACAGTGGTGGGGAGGGTAACTCAGCAGAGGATGAGGAGGAGGAGGAGGAAGGGAGACAGGAAGTGGCATATGATAAGGCGGAAACGCTGGTAGAGGTTGGGCCCTCTATTCTTGGCGTGGGTAGGATGCGTGATGCTACAGTTTGTGAGTTTGTCCCAGCCTCCACCAGGTTCACCCAGTGTGTCATGTATGTATGTATCGTCCCTGTCCACAACAACCTGTCCACGTGTCTGTTGTTAGGTGGACCTTCCTGGTTACGGCGTTGGTCAGAGCACAGTTGAGATTGTTTAACACGTGCTTGTGTAACGCAGGGACGGCACAACGGGCAAAATAGTGGCATCTTGGAACACTGTTTCGTGGGGCAGCCACAGCCAAGAGTTCACGGAAACACTGTGTTCCTACAAGCCTAAATGTCATCATCTCCACGGCTAGCAATTTAGCAATGTTTAGGTTTTGTGCCTGTGGGTGCTTGGCTGACTATTTACACTTCCTTTCCAACATCTCAGGCACGGACAACTGGACACTTCCCTGGTACAAGGAAGAGGAAGTGGTTGATGTTTGCTGTGTCTGTGTAATTGCACCTTGTGCGCAGGATGTAGGAGTGCCTGCTTCCTGGACAGCAGATTGTGAAGGACGTAGCACAGGTGACAAGGCAGTGGTTTGACCCGCAGACACAAATTTGGTACCCTGGTGTTCGGCCCACCTACTGGGGTGCTTGACTGCCATGTGGTTCCGAATACTGGTGGTGCTCAGGTTGCCTTTGTCCTGGCCTCTGCTCAACTTGGTATGGCAGATGCTACAGATTAAAATGTTTTTCTCTGAAGGGCTTTCAGGAAAAAAAATTACAGATGGTGGCTGAACGACCCCTTGCTCTGACTTGGGCCACAGTGGGGGTGTTATTTGGAATAGTTCACCCAGTTGTCACTCTGGGTAAACCACTACCCCCTGGTGCCTGTGTTGATGCTACATATCCGTCTTCCTCTGTGTTGCTGTGCTGGCTATGCATGTCAATGGTCCCGGTTGGATAAGTGGACTCATCATCGACCACCTCATCTTCCATCTCAACCTCCTTCCCAGATGAGATCGCAGGCTGACCTGATGGCAACTATGTCTCATCATCATCAGTCTCCACCTCTGGGGACAGTAAATCATGTTCCTCAAAGTGGCTTTCTTCTGGCCGTAGGTTCTCAAATATTTGCGCATCAACGCACGCCACCTCCTCACGCCTCTCTTCAATCCTGCACGGCAAGAGGCCAGAGCCAACCAATGTCTCCTGTGACTGATGATGGGGGAAGGAAGGAGGACCAAGTTGAGGATTGGATGGGCGAGCCTCCGTGTATCCACAGTACACTGTATGGTCATGGAAGATTGGTTGCTGCTTGAGAAAGAGGCCTTGTCTGCCATCCGAGACAGAATCTGCTCTCGCTCTCTGGCTTCCACACACATTTACATTTCAGACTGGGAAATTTGAGGAGGAGGAGGAGGGTAAAGCCCAATGCCACAATGGATTTACTGTAAACTGCTATGGAATATGTATTCCACCATCTCAGTCTCAATGAGGGAGGGACTATCCAAATGTATAAGTAAGAGCAGTCTATTCAAAACATATGTTATTTGGCCATCTCAGGGCCCTAACCACACTCAGATTTCCTGACACCTGCAGACGCTCTGAAAACTTGAATTGAGGGCTGCAGAATGACATGGAGAATTAAGAGGAGGAGGATGGTAAAGCCCAACACCACAATGGGCACATTGTAAACTGCTATGGAATATGTATTCCACTATCTGAGTCTCAATGAGGGAGGGACCGCCCAAATGTATAAGTAATGGCAATCCCTCCAAAATGTATGTTACAGGACCACTTGAGGCCCCTCAGGTGAAAGATCAAAATACCAACGGGCATCCTCTAGCCGGCCTGGTAAAGTGATGGGGAATAGCTAACTATAAATTATATATGACAGAGGGACCTACACAATGTATAAGTGAGTACCCCCCCAATTGTAAAAGTAAAACAAAAAAAGTCAAAACACTATGTGTGAAATGATTGATTGCTCTCAGTAAGAGAAACAAAATTAAAATGGTATGACAAAATATCTGAAGAAACACAAATATATACACAAAACAGGGCAGAGCGATGCATAGTAAAAGGACATTTAAATAAACAAACACTGAGCTTGGAAAGTGAATAATTAATTAGCTTTGATTAGTGGTGTGCTTTTTATTATCCCAATATCCATGTAGGATCAGAGGCCTGGTGCCCTTAAGCCTGCTTTACATGGTACGTTCGATTGTGCGATTTCACAATCGATCGTACCCGCCCCCGTCCTTTCTGCGTCACGGGCAAATCGCTGCCCGTGTCGCACAAAGTCAGTAACCCCCGTCACACATACTTACCTCTCGTGCGACCTCGCTGTGGGCGGCGAACGTCCACTTCCTGAAGTGGGAGGGACGTTCGGCGTCACAGCGACGTCACACGGCCGCCGGCCAATAGAAGCGGAGGGGCGGAGATGAGCAGGATGTAAACATCCCGCCCACCTCCTTCCTTCCACATAGAGCCGGCGGCGGCCGCGGGAGGCAGGTGAGCTGGTCATCGTTCCCGTGGTGTCACACGGAGCGGCGTGTGCTACCACGGAAACGATGATCAACCAAATTAAACGATATTATGGAACCTAACGAGCAGTACCCGACTCACGATTTGTGAGCGATACTGCGTCGCTAGGAGGTGTCATACAGGCCGGCATCGCCAGCGATGCCGGATGTGCGTCACAAAAACCGTGACCCCGACGATCTATCGCACAATAGATTGTCTGGTGTAAAGCAGCCTTTAGTCTCTGGAGCAGACCTCTCAGATTTTGTAATGCATCATAAATCCTCCTGAGAGGTTGAGTCCTGTGTCCACAGAGTTAAACATTGTGATGAATTTGTATTCCCAGACACTGTGATGGCTCTGTGATCTGAAGTTACCTTTTAGTATGGCAACTTTCATATGGTTTATGTTGTGTCCTGAAGCACAGAAATGTTTGGCCACAGGTAAATGGATTTTTTTGTCTGCAATTGTGTGGCGGTGAGATCTCATCCTTGCTCTTAGTCTGTGTCCTGTTTCTCCAACATAGAGACATAGAGGCCCCCAATAGGATATATAATGCACAGGATTAAGTACACCACGTTGTAAGAGGAACATGTGAATGTCCCAGGAATCTTATAGTCCTTCTGTGTGCTAGGGATCTGTATCCGGTCTTTGGTCTCTACATGAGCGAAGGTTTTGCAGCTCTTTACATTGCAAGGATAAGTTCCTCTTGGTGTGTCTGAGGGCATTGAGCTTCGGATCATGATGCTCCTTAAATTAGGAGGTTGCCTGTAGAACAGCAATAGAGGATCTTTGAATATTGTTTTTAACCGGTCATCCTTGTGTAGAATGTGGTGAAGTATCTTGGCCGTTCTTCTCAGCACCTCAAGCTGTGGGTTGTAGGTCACCACCACAGGTACTCGACTATTTTCATCTTTCTGTTTGTATTGAAGCAGTTCACTTCTAGGGGTCCTTGTAGCTTGTGGCGCCTGCCAAATGTTTCTTGAAGCTAATGGGATACCTTCTGAGTCTGTATTAAGACTCACCAGATTTTTCTCTTTTGGCGAAGCTATATCTACAACGCACAGGAACTGCTATGGGAAGCAAAATGGCACCACAGTATGCCAACCTTTTCATGGCTAAACTGGAAAATGACTTTTTAGGATCCGGCTCCATCAAGCCATTGGCCTATTTCCGTTACATAGATGACATCTTAATAATCTGTACCGAATCTGAGCAAGAGCTTCTAAAATTCTATGAAAAATTTAATGCATTTCATCCAACCATAAACTTGACATTGGACCACTCAAAAACAGAAATCAACTTCTGGGATACCACCATAAAAATTCAAAATTGCTCAATCCAGACATCAGTGTATCGGAAGCCTATTGACCGTCCCACATACCTCAGATGGGACAGTTTCCATCCCAAACACATTAAAAAGTCCATTGTCTACAGCCAGGCCCTCAGATATAATCGTATCTGTTCCAGCCCTGCAGACAGGGATGAACACTTAAGCCATCTTAAAAAGACATTTTTAAACCAAGGCTACGACCCCACCTCCATTGATGATCAGATCATTAGAGCCACAAGGACCCCTAGAAGTGAACTGCTTCAATACAAACAAAAAGAGGAAAATAGTCGAGTACCTCTGGTGGTGACCTACAACCCACAGCTTGAGGTACTGAGAAGTACGGCCAAGAAACTTCACCACATTCTACACAAGGATGACTGGTTAAAAACAATATTCAAAGATCCTCCATTGCTGTGCTACAGGCAACCTCCTAATTTAAGTAGCATCATGATCCGAAGCTCAATGCCCTCAGACACACCAAGAGGAACTTATCCTTGCAATGTAAAGAGCTGCAAAACCTGTGCTCATGTAGAGACCAAAGACCGGATACAGATCCCTGACACACAGAAGGACTATAAGATTCCTGGGACATTCACATGTTCCTCTTCCAACGTGGTGTACTTAATCCTGTGCACTATATGTCTTATTGGGGGCCTCTATGTTGGAGAAACAGGACAGAGACAGAGCGAGGATGAGATCTCACCGCCACACAATTACAGACAAAAAAATCCATTTCCCGGTGGCCAAACATTTCTGTGCTCCAGTACACAACATAAACCACATGAAAGTTGTCATATTAAAAGGCAACTTCAGATCACAGAGCCACCGCAGTGTCTGGGAAGACAAATTCATCACAATGTTTTACTCTGTGGACACAGGACTAAACCTGTCAGGAGGATTTATGGCCCATTACAAAATCTGAGGAGTCATTCCAGAGACTCACCAGACCTCTGATCCTACATGGATATTGGGACAATAACACTCTCACACCACTAATCAAAGCTAATTAAGGATTCACTTTCTAAGCTCAGTGTTTGTTTATTTAAATGTCCTTTTACTATGCATCGCTCTGCCCTGTTTTGTGTATATATTTGTGTTTCTTCAGATATTTTGTCATACCATGCCTGAGGAAGAGACCTGAGATGTCTCGAAAGCTTGCTTTATAACATCATATTTTATTTTTATTTTAGTTAGCCACTAAAAGGTATCACAACTACAAAATTTTAATTTTGTTTCTCTCACTGAGAGCAATCAATCATTTTTCAACTGGCTAACATGGTACCAAAACCTTTTTCTTTTAACTATGTGTGAACAAACACTAAAAGGGATATTTTTTTCCTTTGTTTTATTTAGCCTTATGTACAAGTGATTATGCAGGAAAAACTGTTTCTTAACCTTTTTGGCCTGTAAAATGCAATTTCGGTTTGGTAGGTGTTCTTGTGTGTAAAAGTGGCGTAATACTGTGACATCCTCATTTCCAGAAACCACATGTGAGTCAGAAATATATGCAGCACATTCTCCATCCTCTCCCCATTCAGTGTCATCACTTTCACTCCATCGCAGCCTCTCCTCAGACCTCTGTGCAGCATATTCTCCCCCTCTCCCCATTCAGTGTCATCACTTTCCCATCCATTGCAGCCTTTTCCTCAGGCCTGTGGACCTCTCTGTTGGGTCCAGCAGAAAATGACTCGCATTTCCCATTGACTTTCATTTTACTATCCGTAACGAATACACGAATATTACACAGTCCTTGTTACGAGTGTAGCGATTACCAATATTACGCTACTCATTTATCTCTAAATATTGTATCTGATGTATATGGCAGTGTTGTCTTGGCACTATGTGGTGGGTTAGATATGGCTGTAATAATTTGGCACTGTATGGCAGCATTCTCTCTGATGTATACGGCAGTAAAACTTTGCTACTATATTTATTTATTTTACTCACTTACATAGCGCCATTAATTCCACAGCAGTTTACAGGCGTCATCGCTGTCCCCATTGTGGCTCACAATCTAAACTCCCTATTGGAGTGATGGAGTAAACGGGAGACCCCGGAGGAGACCCACGCAAACACTCCTTGAATATGTCGCCCTAGTGGGACTTGTACCCAGGACCCCAGCGCTGCAGATCTACAGTGGGATAGCTATAGCAGTAATATGTAAGCACTATATGGCAATGTTATATAGCACCATATGTTATTACTCTGTAGGCTGAACATGTCAGTAATATTTTGGCACTATATGGCGATATTTTGCAGGCTGTATAATCATTCCAGTCCTTTGCTTTATAACATCACATGCAGAACAGAATCGTATAGAAGAGGATGAGGCTGGGCCCCGGGCCCCGCGGACAGAAGTGAGGGGCCCTAGCAGTGGCCTTATGTAATAACCGTGTAGCAGTCAGAAGATTTATAGCTTGTCAGCGGCGCAGTGCGTTATATTGGCGCCAGGCGCGGTTTGACGTCTCCTCTACGTGACGCCTCTTTCTTAGTCATCCGCTTTTATGAGCGTTTCTTCATTCTCCAGAGGTCAGTGAGGAAACCCAGCAGCAGTAAAGAGAAGAGGACGCACACCGCCCCGTGCGTGAAGACGTGCGGAGACCACGGGAGAAAACCTACAGGACGGAGAGAAATTCAGGAGATCAGGAAGACGTGTAACTGAAAATATCACCAGCAATAACAGAGAATTCCACCCAAACACAGACTCCTCCACCATCTTCCGGCTGCCTCCTCTGATCACACCCTAATGGACACTAGCTGGGACTCTGCCGCTCCAGCACCGGCTGTATCCGCTACCTGCGCCTGGTCAGAGGAGTCTTTCCTCCTAAGTATCCAGATTACATCTCGCTTTCCAGCCCATGGTTTCCAAGACCAACCCCACTCAGCGCCCAACGGGGAGCACAGGGCCCTGTGTAACCTCTCTGATGCCAGTTCTTGTGTTTACTGCCCCGGGTGCACCTCCCTGGCCCCTCATCTACCATCTGTAGGGTAACTCTTCAGATTAATACTTGGACTTTGTCATGAACAGCCGGGGGAGTCACTCAGAAATCGCACCGCTGCCACCAATATGTCACGTTCGGGGGTTAACAAGCGGGAGTCACACCCCTCCTTTATACATCCCGACAGACAGAGCACGTGATGCGCTCTCTAGCGCCCCTCTTATAGTCAGGCCAATTATGGAATTGCCCGACAATAAGCAAGGAGGCCGCTATTCTACTGTGCCGATGCTTGAAGGGCTCCTGGTGAGAGTAGGGTATATATTCCCCCGACCTCCGCGGACGAAATATATAAAAACCTCCCTGAATCTCACTGGCTAGCCCACAATGATCCTTGGCACAAACTCGCTGCCACCAACCGATTTACGGTAACTATTAACCGAGCACACAGATGTGGGATTCAAGATCGAGATAACAGAACAGCCCAAGATTAATTATATAATTTAATCGGCCTAAGCCACACTAGAAACTACAATATATACAATATGGAATCTACAGAATATACAGTTAGGTCAGAGTACATTTACAGGCAAGGTATGGATTACAAACAGGCATACAATTCAAGCAGTTACCTTGTGCGTCTGGCCACAGGGGGGTGCTGTTAGACCAGGTTTCCAGGAACTTCCTCACATGTGTTCTCAGACACAAGACCCCCGAGCAAGAACAAGCAAAATGTCCGAACTGTGGTTATCAACCTGGCCGAATCCCTGTCCCCTCCTACCTTCGTGACCTCAGAGGGAAGCACTGCCACTCCCCCTGCCTTGAGTCAGAGTAATATCCCAGAAGGGACTATTACCCGCAACTCCGGACTGGGAGGTCCAATCGGGACGGTTCTGGTGTCATCAGATCTGCCTGGGTCCCCTCTGCATTTTGAGTCCAAGCACGACTCATTTACCGGACTCCTACTAGCAGTTCTCTATATCTCGCCGCCCCAGGGCGCCACATAGACTTCGAGACATGCAGAGATTCAGCTCGAAGTCCCGATTCTAACGATGTAGGGGGTGTATGGCTGAGACGCACGGTAATATCATAACTGTGTATGATATTACGGAGCCAGCAGTATGCTCTCCTGCTGTGACTAGCTTCCTTTTGGTTTTGCCAAGTCCCTGTCCACTCTCTTTGATGAATGGACACAACCCCCCAGGGAGTCTTCCTCTCCCTTTGTTGTAAAGGCCTGCCAAGACACCTAATCTCCATATCATAGGAGATTGCCTTTGGATGTGTACTGGGTTTGACACCTTTCCAGATGTTGGCATCTGAGAAGGATCTCTGTGAGAGAAGGGAGGGGGGGTGACATCAGGAGGGCTGACTGACATGACTGAATATCATAATTTATCGTCATATCTCCGGATTCCCCTCACAGACTTGACTCTGGACTATTTAACCCTTTCATTGTCTGCTGATTCTGCAGATGGTTCTGTCCTAATGACCTTGACCCAACTTTCCTCCTGACACTAACAATACCGCCTCTCACCCAGGACGCGTTCATATGGTGACATCACAAATGTCTCGCAGGTCCTCTACCTCCTTAAAGTTTAAGGAATTTTCAACAACAACACATTCATATTGTTAACATCAATATTGATCAAAGATCAAGTGTGTAAAGTATAAGGACACCGGATAGATCACAAGAAGGGAACCTCGACAAAAAAGAAAAAACAATCAGACGTCCTAATGCAAACGTGAGTCTTTATTGATGGTAAAATGGTGTGAGAGAGGGAAAGAGGCACAGACAAAAGTGACGAAGGTAACCACCGAAATGAACATCCATCAGGTGGGCGCCATTCCCCAGCTCCGTGCCGTGTAGGGCGTGCACTGGCAGCTGGGTAAGCTGTGGCTGCTATTAGTTTATCGCTATCTCCTGCACGGTATTAGTGGTGCACACATGAATGATGGCGGCTGCTGGCTGTGTAAGGGTATGTGCGCACGTTGCATTCTGCAGTGACAAATATTCTGCAGCGTTTTGTCACTGCATGTGCATTTCAAAACGCAGCCAAAAAGCTGCGTTTTGGATGCATTCTGACTGCAGACTTCATATGCTCTGCATGCTTGCTCTGCCATAAACAGAGTGGGAAAAGTTTATTCTTTCTCCTTGAATCTTCATCATCAGCGGTGACTCCTGAGGCACAAAAAATGCAAAACAATAATTTATTAGTAACAAAGCTCATGGCAACGAACATATGGCTGTAACCAGCACAATGGCGGTATATTACGCATACACCCTACACTACATGTACACGTCAC
The DNA here is from genome assembly GCF_048569485.1 of Anomaloglossus baeobatrachus. NCBI lineage: Eukaryota > Metazoa > Chordata > Amphibia > Anura > Aromobatidae > Anomaloglossus > Anomaloglossus baeobatrachus. The sequence continues at coordinate 4,121,887 of NC_134354.1, read as the reverse complement.
GGGTGTGTCACGGGTGACAGGCAGTCATGTGGTTTCTGGCCATCAATGGTCACAGTGTTTGGCTGTGCAGAATGCTCCCTGACTGTCCATTGTTCCCGCTGTCAGTATTCATTGGTATAGGAGCTTTCCTGCTAGATTCATCTCCTCCCTTTTGGACCCAGCAGGAGCTCACCTTCCACCCAGCTCCTGATCATCAGCATTCTTTTTTTGTTTTAATACCCTTGGACTGCTGCTGGTGATAGTTTCAGTTCCTTCAAGCCAAGGTTGCAAGCAGGTGGCTTATACTCCTCTGTGGTACAGCTGCTTAAACCTCTGGTGAACGTCTACCTGAGTCATCTGTGGATAAGTAGTTCATACATTTTCCCCATGTGTCACCTTTGTGTCTTCTATAGTGATTTGTGGGGCTGATGAAGAGCTCATCCCATCCGTTCCATATTTAAAGTCCAGCTTTAGGACACTTAGGGTCAGGTATTTGGCTCAGTGCATAGGTGAGAAACCTATCCAGGGTGGTGAGGGACCCCAGGAACCAGCAGTAGGTTCAGTCAGGGTCACCATCTTTCCTAGACACAGGGTTTCCCTTCCGTTCTCTTTGAACATGCGCTTAGTTCTTCGCCGTCCCTAGCATAACAGTACACCTGGCTCATTACACCCTACACTACACATACACCCCACTCATAACACCCTACACTACACACGCACCTCGCTCATTACACCCGACTGCGTCACCTCTAATTTATTGTGGCCCCCTCCCCCACTGTGTCTCCTATAATTTATTGTGGGAACCTCCCCCACTGTCTACTATAATTAATTGTGGGACCCTCCCCCGCTGTGTCTCCTATAATTTATTGTGGGACCCTCCCCCACTGTGTGTCCTATAATTTATTGTGGGACCCTCCCCCACTGTCTCCTATAATTAATTGTGGGATCCTCCCCTGCTGTGTCTCCTATAATTTATTGTGGGACCCTCCCCCGCTGTGTCTCCTATAATTTATTGTGGCCCCCTCCCCCACTGTGTCTCCTATAATTTATTGTGGCCCCCTCCCCCATTGTGCCTCCTATAATTTATTGTGGGACCCTCCCACGCTGTGTCTCCTATAATTTATTGTAGGACCCTCCCCCGCTGTGTCTCCTATAATTTATTGTAGGACCCTCCCCCGCTGTGTCTCCTATAATTTATTGTAGGACCCTCGCCCGCTGTGTCTCCTATAATTTATTGTGGGACCCTCCCCCGCTGTGTCTCCTATAATTTATTGTGGGACCCTCCCCCGCTGTGTCTCCTATAATTTATTGTGAGACCCTCCCCCACTGTGTCTCCTAGGATCTCTTTGAGACAAAACAGCTCCTGCTCCGATCTCTGAGGCATCTATCTCCACTTGAAACGGAAGAGACACATCAGGTTGCTGCAGGACTGGGGCAGAAGTGAACTGCCTTTTAAGCTCCTGGAAGGCCATAATGGCCTCTGGGGTCCAATTCTCAACATCATCTCCCTTTTTGGTCAAATCATTCAAAGATTTAACCACACTCGAGAAATTGCCTATAAATTAACGGTAGAAATTGGCAAATCCCAGAAATTTTTGAAGGGATTTCAAAGAGGTCGGCTGAACCCAGTCTTAAATGGTCTGAACCCTGACCGGATCCATTTTAATAGAAGACGGGACAAAATAAACCCCAAAAAGGAAATTTTCTACATGCCAAAGAGACATTTTGACCCCTTAATGTACAATGAAATTTCCCAAAGTATCTGAAAAACTTTCTGGACCAGCTGCACATGAGAGTCCCAATCATCAGAAAAAATCAAGATGTCATCCAAATAGACGATCAGAAATTTGCCAATTACCTCCCGAAAAATATCATTCATGAATGATTGATAGACGGAGGGGGCATTAGTGAGCCCAAAAGGCATCACAAGGTGCTCAAAATGCCCCTCCGGGGTATTAAAGGTCATCTTCCATTCATCACTCTCTTTAATTTGAATGAGATTGTACGCCCCCTTAAGATCAAGTTTCGTAAACCACTTAGCCCCCTTTACTCTGGAAAACAGATCTGACATCAGGGGCAGAGGATACTGATATTTAACAGTGATTTTATTAAGGAGGCGATAGTCAATATAAGGTCTCAACGACCCATCCTTCTTGGACACAAAGAAAAAAACGGCACCCATAGGTGACGAGGATGGTCTAATATGACCTTTCTCCAATGATTCCTTAATATAGGATCTCATAGCATAATGTTCAGGCACAGGTAGATTGAAAATCCCGTCCCTTAGGAAATTTGCAACCTGGCACCAAGTCAATGGCACAATCACACTGGGAGAAGGGGGGGCAAAGGATCAGAACCAGTCTCATTAAACACATCAAGGAAATGTGACAAATATTCAGGTACATCGTGTGTCTGAGCAGAAATAGACAACACAGAAAGGTCATTATGCACACAATGACAACCCCAACTAACCACAGACAAGGGTCTCCAATCTAGAACTGGATTATGGGGCTGCAGCCAAGGGAATCCCAGCACCAAAATATCATGCAACTTGTGTAATACTAAGAATTTACAATCCTCCTGATGAGCTGCTGCAACCCTCATAGTCACCTGGGACCAAAACTGGGGTTTATCCTCATCTAAGGGAGTAGCATCAATGCCCCTTAAAGGAACAGGAGTCTGTAAAGGAACCATAGGAAAGCCACAAGTCTTGGCAAACCCAAAATCCATCAAGTTCAGGGCGGTCCCTGAATCAAGAAAGGCCATAGCCGAAAATGAGGATAAAGAGCAAATCAAAGAGATGGACAAAAGAAATTTAGGTTGCACAGTCCCCACAGTAAATGAACGAGCAAATCTCTTGTCCCGTTTAGGGCAGACAGAGATCGTGTGAGACGCGTCTCCACAATAGAAACACAACTTGTTCCTCCGTCTAAACCCTGCCGCTCAGCATTAGAGAGGACCTCATCACACTGCATAGGCTCCGAAGACTGTTCCGCAAGCAATACATCAGTATGAATTGCTCTGCGCTCGCGTAAACGTCTATCAATCTGAATGGCTAAAGTCATAGAGGCATCGAGACCAGAAGGAGTAGCAAATCCCTCCATAACATCCTTCACTGATCCACGAGACCCTTCCAAAAAAGTGCCACAAGAGCATCATCATTCCACCTGGTAAGAACCACCCATTTTCTGAATCTCTGACAAAAAATTTCAGCAGGATCCTGACCCTGGACCAAAGCCATCAAGGCCTTCTCAGCTTGATCAATAACATTGGGTTCATCATACAACAATCCCAGGGACTGAAAACAAGAATCCACATCAGCAAGAATCGGATCACCAGCATCCAAGAAAAAGCCCAGTCCTGAGGGTCACCACACAACAAGGAGATGACGATCCGAACCTGCTGCACGGGGCTCCCTGAAGACTTAGGTCTTAAGGCAAAAAACAATTTACAATTATTTTTAAAGTTCAGGAATTTAGATTTATCCCCCGAGAAAAATTCAGGAACGGGAACTTTAGGTTCTACAACAGGAGTCTGTGTAAGATAAGCCGATACACCCTGAACCTCAGAGGAGAGATGCTCAACACCATCAGACAACTGGTTATATCCATGCCAGCAAAAGATCTGCCACGGAACCCAAAAAAATAAGAGGAAAAATATACAGAATAATTTTTTTTTTCCTTCTTTTTTAGTACCTGTGATACTTTTATGATCTGGTAACCATGGACGATCAGGAAAAATCCCATTAATCAGGAAAAAAAAACCCCACAAGAGTAGTTGGAAACTGAGCTGACTACAATCCTCTATCTATCGGACAACACTAGAAGTACCAGTGAGATGTTCCTAACACACCTAGACACCTCGTCACTGACGGAGAAACTTGCTGCACCTAAAAGATAGAAATGAGGAATCCTAAGTTGCCTCGTAGCAGTCCCCAAAGAAATAGCAAGCCCCCAACATGCAACAATGGTGATATAAGAAAACACAATACGCAGATAAAAAATATAGATTAGCAAAGGTGAGGCCCGACTTACTAGATACAACAGGACAGGAAAGATAACTGATTGCGGCCAGCAAAAAACCCTGCAAAAAATACCAAACTCCTGAAAGAAAAAAAATACTAAGACCACACAGACTCTCTCACACTATATCAGGTACTCTTGTGCTAGACACTTTAAACAGAACTGCAGATATAATGGGAAGAAAAAAAATCACAGAACAAACCATATTCTAAAGTGCAAATAATCAAAACATGAACAGAGAGCAAGCTCCCTTTCTTGCTGGAGGAACTGCCCTGCTCACAAAAGCAGAGAGACAGATTCTCACATACAAGAAAACAAACACAGAACCAAATGGAATATGCAGAAACACTCTTAAGTCAAATCCAGCAATTAAGCAAAGAAACAGTAAACTTATTTAAAGTAGATTCAGGCACAGAAGAAATGGGAGAAACTGAAGGGAAAACTGCCAGTCATCTTCAGAAGAAGCAGGAAAATATAGATAATCGGCGGCCGCCAAGCAGAAACTATAAATAAACTAAATACACTAGGCTGATCTACAATAGGACTTTCTGGATTCCTAATTAATTCCATCACCTGTTTGAGTCACAGATTCAGACTCAGCTTCATTACCATTTCTTGCCACCAGAGGGAGCTCCACACCAGCACCCACTCTGATGACATTCACAACAATTAACGTGTTTTCCTTTCTTTTGGCAGTTGTAGGGTTAATGTCAGTTTGCTTTCCAGCAGCTTCTGACTCCTGCTCAGGTGTCTCCATTTTAGGACCACTCCCAACCCTTTATATACCCTCTGCTACAAGCAGAGGGTGCCGGTTATTCTCTTTGCTATTTGGATGCTGAACCAGGAGATGGAAGGAGCTTCCCTGTTGTGTTCTTTCAGTGCAGCAGTGAGGCTGTTATCTCTTACCTGCCCACTCACTAGCCAGGGACTATTGTAGGGTCTTTTCAGGGCTTCAGTTTGCTGCTCGGTAACAGGTGAGGAACCTGTATTAGGACTGGCTAGGAGAGCAGGGTACAGTGGCAGGTAAGTGGAGGAGGTGCCCATCTTCCTTATAATTAGTGCTTGGGCCCTCCGTTGTTACAGTGTCCCTGGTGTGCCGCTTGTTTGTTGTGGTGTAACCCCTGTTGTTGTGTGATTTGGCTCATGACCAACTCTCTCCTAGTCTGCGTCGTGACATAATAACAGGCCCAAGCATTTCTTCTGAGCTCTTATGGCTCAGGCTGCAGCATTAGTACACCTGATGCAGACTCTGTCACAAGAACTGCGATCTCAGTTGGTACAACAACTTCCGCATTGTGGATCTGCTGGTCTCGGCCCAGGTACAGCCTGAACTCCAATCACACTTACAGATAGTATTTTTGTTATTCAATTATTTCTGCATTTTCAATGTATGCCGGGCCCCTCGGGTGATATGCCGGGCCCCTGGTGTGATATGCCGGGCCCCTCGTGTGATATACTGGGCCCCTTGTGTGATACGCCGAGCCCCTTGTGTGATAAGCTGGACACGTTGTGTGATATGCCGGTCCCCTCATGTGATATGCTGGGCCCCTCATGTGATATGCTGGTCCCCTCATGTAATATTCCAGTCCCCTCGTGTGATATGCCGGGCCCCTCGTGTGATATGCTGGGCCCCTCATGTAATATTCCAGTCCCCTCGTGTGATATGCCGGGCCCCTCGTGTGATATGCCGGGCCCCTCGTGTGATATGCCGGGCCCCTCGTGTGATATGCCGGGCCCCTCGTGTGATATGCCGGGCCCCTTGTGTGATGTGCCGGGCCCCTTGTGTGATGTGTCAGGCCCCTCGTATGATGTGCCAGGCCCCTCATGTGATGTGTTGGTCCCCTCGTGTGATATGCCGTGCCCCTCGTGTGATATGCCGTGCCCCTCGTGTGATATGCCGTGCCCCTCGTGTGATATGCCGGGCTCCTTGTGTGATATGCCGGGCCTCGTGTGATATGCTGGGCTCCTTGTGTGATATGCTGGGCCCCTCGTGTGATATGCTGGGCCCCCCTGAAACACAAGAATCTTGTTCATGATGATGTCAAAGTGTGTTATTACCGAAACAAAAGTAACACTTAACACAATTTTTCACAGTTGATAGAGCAATGGTGTACTGTAACAATATGAATGGCCTCTCTGAAGAACTGAATCCAGAGTATTTTGTTGCAGATTGGTGATTGTTTATCAACTTATCCCAGAGAAGTGTGAAAGCCGTGTTACTTCACAATAGAAATATGAAACCATCAATCCCTATTGCTCACTCATGTCATCTAAAGGAAAGTCATGAAATTCTGTCAGTTTTTTTGGATGCTGTACAATATAAGCATCATCAATGGAATATCTGTGGAAAAGTGAAAGTGATTGGTCTAATGGGAATGCAAGGTTTCACAAGATATTATTGCCCCTTGTGTTTATGGTACACTAGAAATCCAGTAGAGCATTATGTCCCTCGTGATCGGGGACAGAGAAATATCTCTGCTCCAGGTACAGACAATGTTCAGCATAATCCTTTAGTTGCTCCAACAATAATCTTTCTTCCTCTACTTCTACTACATATAAAGTTGGCATTGATTAAAGACTTTGTAAAATCCAAAGACAAGTTCACAAGGGTCCAGCACATGTCACCGAAATTCTCCAGCATTTCACCAGCAAAACTGAAGGAAGGGGGATTTGTTGGTCCTCAGATCAGTGAGATATGAGAGATGATGTGTTTGAAGAAACTCGAAATGATAAGGAACTGAGATCTTGGAAAAGCTTCAAGTGGATCTGTGAGAACTTCTCAGGAAAAAATAAATCTCCAGAATATGTAGAAGATGTTGAGGAACCGCTGAATGCCCCCAGTGTCCTGGATGTCACTGTTTCTGCACTTCATCACATTTAGATTTCTTCCCCCCAGATCTTGGGGATGTAAGACTGAACAAGGCAAGCGTTGTCACCAGGACATTACAGTAATGGAGCAATGACTCAATGATGGCAGATACTGCTAGATGTCATATAGGGACAACCATGACAAATCTGTGACAATCTAATGTCAGCACTTTTCATTTCTGCTCAGATTCTGGTTTCTATTTTGCATGTGAAATTATGTTGGCTCAATATAACCTGTTTTGTGGTGACGCCTTGTATTCTGATCTGTAGATCACTGTGCTCTTAATGTTGCCAGTATATTTCCTATACGTTATAATAATGATGCTGCTCCATGGAAACTATACGTGCTACAGAGAATCTATATACATGAAGTAAGGACAAAAAGAGGATTCAGAAAAATACAAAGTCACCTGCATTGATTACAAAAAATATTTTGTAGATCTGTGTAGGTTTACTGGAAAGCATGATAAATTTGTGGTTTTCCGAGAGGCCTATAACTTATACTTCAGGTTTCGGGCTCATTCCTCAGGGTGTGAGGAGCAGTGAGTGGGCATTGTACACTCCCTGTTGTGTGGAGATCCCCAGTCCTGGGCCTTCTCTCTGCCAACCGATTATTTGGCGTTACCGTCAGTGGATGAGTTTTTTGCACCCTTGGCCTTGGTCTATGGTGATCCTGATGGCATCTCCCTTGAGGAATCTAATCTCCATATTCTCCAGCAGGGGACGTGGCTGGCTGAGTACTGCTCTGAGTTCCGGAGATGGGCCACAGACACCCAATGGAATGATCTGGCTCTCAGGAGTCCGTTCATTCAGGGGGGGTTGTTGTATGATCGGCTGAGGGATCTCTAGTCCAGTATACTGATCTAAAGTCACTGGAGGCCACTATGTTTCTCGCTATTAGGGTAGATACATGTAGACACCTCAGGGAGAGACCAACTGTGACCCGGTTCCCTGTTTTCCCTCCTCGGGAGGATTTTCCTCTGGTGCAGTCTGACAAACCCATGCTGGAGGGGGTTTGCCTCCTCTCATTCTAGGTCGTCTGCAGTTTGCCATAGGTAAAGAGCCTGTATCGTCTGTGGTCACAAGGGTCCCTATATTGTGGTTTGTCAACAAAAACTCAAAACCGTAATTTCATCTAAAAAGCCACCCTCCCAGGTCGGGTTGAGGAAAACGATCTGGTTACATATGTCTCCTCCATTTTTCCCTCTTTTAGAACTATGGATTTTCCGGGTCAAAGAGAGGAAACCTCTCACACTTCTCAGGATTTTATTAGGTCTTTATTTTTCCCCGATCCTACACTTGGGTGTACGGTTAATAGGTTGTTTTTTGCGCGTAAACCCCAACGTATTATTCCATCTGAAAAACTGCCCCCCAGGCTGTGTAGAGGATGACGGTCTGGATGTGTATATTTTCTCCATTAAACCAGTCTTGTCTTCCGTGGTCTTCCACTCCTCAGGTCAATCTTAGGCCTTGGTGTCCCCCCTGGAGAACAGGTGTGCGGGAGGCGGCCATGATTTCTAAGTGTATGGCTATGCAGTCGGGTTGTGATACCTCTGTTTTGGGTCCTTCGGTGGGTTCGCTAGTTTCCAAACGTATACATGGAAATAAACATGGTTACATAGTTACATTGTTACTTAGGTTGAAAAAAGACCTAGGTCCATCTAGTTCAACCTTCCTCCACCAGTTTTACATTTTGTCACAAAGTCACTTATAACCAACAATGTTGTATGTACTGAGGAAATCATCCAGCCCTTTTTTAAAAGCTGTTATAGTATCTGCCATTACTACCTCTTGTGGTCGGCATTCCACAGTCTACATCAGCAAGGTTGGTTGACCTTAGGGAGATCAACATCCAACACCGCGGAGACACCATCATGTGTTTCTCAACGCAGTGATTCTAGAGCAATGCCCCCTGGGAAATATTCAAAACAAGAAAGCCTGTGAAGACACCATCATATGTTTCTCAACGCTGGCAGGAAACTAGCCAGGTCTTTCACCGGGAAGGAACAACCATGGGAAGGGCAGTCTCCAGTCAAGGAGACCACCTATGCCAAACATGGTATCCATCCACAGACAGCTGTTTCGGGGTATTTGCCCCTCATCAGTGTGGAGTAGCAAACTGGCTAGTGGGAGCATTGCCTAGTAGAAGACTACATAAGCAAGGATGGTTGACCTTAGGGAGATCAACATCCACCACTGCGGAGACACCATCACATGTTTCTCAACGCAGTGATTCTAGAGCAATGCCCCCTGGGAAATATTCCTGCCAGCGTTGAGAAACATGTGATGGTGTCTCCGCAGGCTTTCTTGTTTTCAATATTTCCCAGGGGGCATTGCTCTAGAATCACTGCGTTGAGAAACACGTGATGGTGCTCCGCGGTGTTGGATGTTGATCTCCCCGAGGTCAACCATCCTTACCTATATAGTCTTCTACTAGGCATTGCCCCCACTAGCCAGTTTCCTACTCCACACTGATGAGGGGCAAATACACCGAAACAGCTGTCTGTGGATGGATACCATGTTTGGTATAGGCAGTCTGCTTGACTGGAGACTGCCCTTCCTGTGGTTGTTCCTTCCCGGTGAAAGACCTGGCTAGTTTCCTGCCAGCGTTGAGAAACATGTGATTGTGTCTCTGCAGCATTCTTGTTTTGCATATATAATTTTTCATCAGTAATCTTGAGATGGGAAAGAGGTGGATGTAAACATCAGATCTGCTGGTGTCAGACACCTGGTGTTGCTGTCTGCATGTTAAAAGTTTTATATCACTATAAGAGTATGGAGGCATTTAGTGGCACATAATACGACAATTCATGAATAAAAAAATGAAATGACTTAGGGTAGTGGATAACATTTTTAACAAATGAGCTAAACATGAATTGTGTGTGTGTGTGTGTGTGTCTTTATATAGGAATCATACTAGAAGCTATTCCACAAGATCCAACCACAGACTCGGCCACGTGACCTCAGCAGAAGAATTAATAACTTGACCATTGAGAGAAGGTCTAATAATTGTGTATACAATATCCTTGGTCATAGGAGGATGATAGAGAAGTAATTCAGCCAAGATGAACCGGTAACATGTCAGGTACAGAGAAGGTGTCGATTTCTATATGGTGCCTATCTGCAGGGTGCTTGGGAACGCTTGTACGTTTTGGCCTATCATTGTGATGTATATCACCTGCCGTCGTCTTTATAACCTATAGGACCACAGCATCGCACGGTACATGACTCACCAGGACATGAATGGTTGGAGATATCACTCATGGACGACCCCAACTTGTTTCTCGCAGAACAGGAAACATTCCATGCACCTCTCGGGGATATAACATGCTCAAACCCACGAGAAGAGGAGCTAATATTAGGAAGCGGTATCACTTGTTCATTCACTGTCAGCTGGAATTCAGGATTTGTCCCACTGAAAAGCCGGCAGGTGATGAGAGTGCTGCCATTACTGAGGCATGAGGCATTCAGCACAGGGTCTGATACCGGCACTAAAGATGAAAAAGCAAAAGAAATGGGGAGATGAGAAGAGAAAGAAAGAGTAAGAAAAGATCACAGAAAAGCGTGAAACAGAAGGGAGTGAGGGAGCAAAGAGCAAAAAGGGAGAAAAGTGTGAAACGAAAGAGAGAGTGAGGGAGCAAAGAGCAAAAAGAGAAAAGTGTGAGAAGGGAGCAGAGAGTCAGGAGGGAGCAGAGTGCAAGGAAAGAGCAGAATGAGAGGTCAGAGCAAAGCGCAAGGAGGGAGCAAGGGGCAAAAAGAGAGAAAAGTGTGAGGAGGGAGCAGAGAGTGAGGAGGGAGCAGAGTGTGAGAGGAAAGAGCAAAAAGAGAGAAAAGTGAAACGGAAGAGAGTGTGAGGGAGCAAAGAGCAAAAAGAGAGAAAGTGTGAGAAGGGAGCAGAGAGTCAGGAGGGAGCAGAGTGCAAGGAAAGAGCAGAATGAGAGGTCAGAGCAAAGTGCAAGGAGGGAGCAAGGGGCAAAAAGAGAGAAAAGTGTGAGGAGGGAGCAGAGAGTGAGGAGGGAGCAGAGTGTGAGAGGAAAGAGCAAAAAGAGAGAAAAGTGAAACGGAAGAGAGTGTGAGGGAGCAAAGAGCAAAAAGAGAGAAAGTGTGAGGAGGGAGCAAGTGCAAGGAAGGAACAGAATACGAGAAGAGAGAGCAAAAAGAAAGAGAGAAAAGTGTGAGGAGGAAGCAGAGTCTGAGAATGAACAGAATGAGAGGTCAGAGCAAAGCGCGAGGAAGGAGCAGAGTATTAGGAGGGAGCAGAGTGTAAAAAGGGAGCAGAACGCGAGGGAGCAGAGGATGAAGAGGGAGCAAAGAGCAAAAAGGGAGAAAAGTGCGAGGAGGGAGCAGAGGATGAAGAAGGAGCAAATAGCAAAAAGAGAGAAAAGTGTGAGGAGGGAGCAGAGTGCAAGGAAAGAGCAGAGCACGAGGAGGAAGCAGAATGAGAGGTCAGAGTAGAGCATGAAGAGGGAGCAAAGAGCAAAAAGGGAGAAAAGTGTGAGGAGGAAGCAGAGTGTGAGAATGGAAAAGAATGAGAGGTCAGAGCAGAGCACGGGGAGGGAGTAGAGCACGAGGAGGGAGTAGATCATGAGGAGGGAGCAGAGTGTAAAAAGGGAGCAGAGTGCAAGGAGGGAGCAGAGCACGAGGAGGGAGCAGAGCGTGAGGAAAGAGCAGAGCACGAGGAAAGAGCAGAGCGCGAGGAAAGAGCAGAGCACGAGGAAAGAGCAGAGTGCGAGGAAAGAGCAGATCGCGAGGAAAGAGCAGAGCCTGAGAATGGAACAGAATGAGAGGTGGGAGCAGAGCGCGAGGAGGGAACAAAGCATGAGGAGGGAACAGAACGTGAGGAGTGAGCAGAGCATGAGGAGGGAACAGAACGCAAGTAGAGAACAGAGAGTAAGGAGGGAGCAGAGCGAGAGGAGGGATCAGTGCATGAAGAGGCAGTAGAGCACGATAAGGGAACACAGTGCAAGGAGGGAGCAGAGCGTGATGAGGGAGCAGAGCACGAGGAGAGATCAGTGCACGAAGAAGGAGCAAAGCGCGATGAGGGAGCAGAGCGTGAGGAGGGAACAGAGCACAAGGAGGGAACAGAGCACAAGGAGGGAGCAGAGCGCAAGGAGGGAGCAGAGCGCAAGGAGGGAACAGAGCGTGAGGAGGGAGCAGAGCGTGAGAAAAGAGGAGAGAGTGAGGAAGAAGCAGAGTAAGAGGAGATAGCAGAGCGTGAGAATGCAGCAGAGTGGGAGGAAGAAGCAGAGTAAGAGGAGAAAATAGAGAGCAAGGAGGGAGCAGAGCGCGAGGAGGGACCATAGCGCGAGGAGGGAGCAGAGCACGAGGTGGGAGCAGAGCGCAATGAGGAAGCAGAGCGCAAGGAGGGAGCAGAGCGCAAGGAAGGAGAAGACTGTGAGAAAAGAGCAGAGTGTGAGAAAAGAACACAATGCAAGGAGGGAAGAAAACACAAGGAGACAGAAGAATGCAAAGAGAGAGCATAGTGCAAGGAGGGAGCAGAGAGGAAGGAGGGAGTAGAGTGGAAGAAGTAAGCAAATTGCAAGGAGGGAGTAGAGTGTGAGAAGGAAGCAGAATCTGAGGAGACAACAGAATTAGAAAAGAATACATAGTGTGAGGAGGTAACAGAGTATATAAAGAGCAGCGTGCGAGGAGAGAGCAGAGTTTGAAGAAGGGGCAGTATGGGAGGAGGAAGCAAAGTGAAAGGAAGCAAGAAAGTGTGAGGAAGGGGTAGGGTGTGAAGGAGCAGAGTGCGAGGAGCAGAGCACAACGGGAGCAGAGTGCAAGGAGGGAGAAGACTCAGAAGTGAGCAGTGTGAGGAAGGAGCACAGCATGAGGGTGGAGCACAAAGAAGGGATGGAACAGAATGCAAGGAGGCAGAAAAGTGCAAAGAGCAGAGTGTGAGAAGGAAGCAGAGTGTGAGGAAAGAACAAAATGAGAGGAGAGTACAGAGTGGGAGGAGGAAGCAGAGTATATATAGAGCAGCTTGTGAGGGGGGAGCAGAGTTTGACGAAAGAGCAGAATGGGAGGAGGAAGCAAAGTGCAAGGAAGCAGGAAAGTGTGGGGAGTGAGCAGAGTATGAACGAGCAGAGTGCAAGGATCGGAATGTGAGGACGAAAAGGAGCACAAGGAGGCAGCAGAGCTCAAGGAAAAGGCAGAATGTAAGGAGGGAGCACAGCACAAGGAGGAAACAGAGCACAAGGCTGGAGAAGAGTGCAAAGAAGGAGCAGAGTGCAAGGTGGGAGCAGAGTGCAAGGAAGGAGAAGAGTGCAAGAGCAGGGTGTGAGGAGGTAAGAAGAAAGTGGAGTGTAAGGAAGTAGCAAAATGTTAGGAGGGAGCACAGTGTAAGGAAGGAGTGGAGTATGAGGAGGGAGTAGAGTGTGAGGAGGAATCACAGAGTGAGGATAGAAAAGTGTGTGATGAAGGAGCACAGAGTGAGGAGGGAATAGAGTGTGGGGAGGGAGCAGAGTGCCAGGAAGGACCAGAGTGCAAGAAGTAGAGTGTGAGGAAGGAGTAGAGTTTAAAAAGAGAGCAGTGTGCGGGGAGGGAACAGAGCTCAAAGAAGGAGCACAGTGCGAGGAGGGAGCAAAGTGCGAGGAAAGTACAGAGCGTAAAAAGAGAGCAAAGTACGAGGAGAGAGCAGAGTGCGAGGAGGGAGCAGAGTGTGAGGAAAGTACAGAGCGTAAAAAGAGAGCAATGTACAAGAAGGGAGCAGAGCTCAAAGAAGGAGCAGAGTGCAAGGAGGGAGCAGAGTGCGAGGAGGGAGCAGAGTGCGAGGGGGGAGCAGAGTGCGAGGGGGGAGCAGAGCACAAGGAAGGAGAAGACTGAGGAGGGAGCAGAGTGTGAGGAGGGAACAGAATGCAAGGAGGGAGAAGTGTGCAAAGAAGGAGCAAAGTGCAAGGAGGGAGCAGAGTGGAAGGAGGGAGCAGAGTGAGAAGTAAGCAGAATCTGAGAGAACAGAATGTGAGGAGAGTACATATTGTGAGGAGGGAGCAGAGTATAAAAAGAGACCACAATCCGATAAAGGAGCAGAGTTCGAAGAAAGAACAGAATGTGAGAAGGGAGCAGAGTGCAAGGAAGAAAAGTGTGAGAAGGGAGAAGAGTGTGAAGGAGCTGAGTGCAAGGATCAGAAACGAAGCATAAGGAGGCAGCAAAGCTCAAGCAAGCAGTAGAGTCTGTAGAGGGGAGCAGAGTGTGAGGAGGGAGCATAGCGCGAGGAGGGCACAGAGCACAAGGCTGGAGAAGAGTTCAAAGAGGGAGCAGAGTATAAGGAGGGAGACGAGTGCAAGAGCAGGGTAAGAGGAGAGAGCAAAGTGTGAGGAGCAAGCGGAGTGTAAGGAGGAAGTAGAATGTGAGGAGGGAGCAGAGTGCGAGTAGGTAACTGAATGCAAGGAGGGAGCAAAGCACAAGAAAGGTGAAGACTGTGAGGAGGGACCAGAGTGAGAGGAAGGAGTGGAATGTGAGGAGGAAGCACATAGAGGATGGAAGAGAGCGTGAGAAGGAAGCAGAGTGCGAGGAATGACCAGAGTGCAAGAAGCGGAGTTTAAGGAGGGAGTAGAGTGTAAAAAGTCGGCAACCTGCAAGGTGGCAGCAGAGTTCAAAGAAGGAGCAGAATTTGAGTAGGAAGCAGAGTGCGAGGAGGGAGCAAAGTGTGAGGAGGGAGCAAAGTGCGAAGAGGAACAGAGCATAAGTAGGAAGCAGAACACAAGGAAGGAGAAGACTGAGGAGGGAGCAGACTGTGAGGAGGAAGCTGAGTGTGATGAGGGACCACAGCACAAGGAATGCAAAGAGGGAGCAGAGTGCGGGGAAGAAGTGTCAAAGAGCAGGGTACGAGGAAAATATATAGTGCGCAAAGAGGGAGCAGAGTGTGAGAAGAAAGCAGAGTCTGAGCAGAGAACGGATTGATAGAGTGCAAAATGTGAGGAGGGAGCAGAGTGTTAAAAGAGAGCAAAGTGAGAGGAGGGAGCAGAGATCGAAGAAGCAGTAGGATGTGAGGAGGTAGCAGAGTTTGAGGAAGCAGGAGAGTGTGGAGGGAGAAGAATGTGAAGGATCAGAGTGTGGAGGAGCAGAGTGCAAGGATCAGAATGTGAGAACGAAGGAAGGAGCAGAGTGTGAGGAGGGAGCAGAGAATAAGGACAGAGCAGAGTGTAAGGAGGATTACGAGTGTGAGGAGGATTAAGAGATTGAGAATGGAACAGATTGTAAAGAGAGCAGAGTGTGACAAGGGAGTGGAGTGAGGAGGGAGCTAGATGTGAGGAGGCAGCAGAGGGTGAAGAGAGAGTAGAGTGTGAGGACAGTAGAGAGTGATATGGGAGCAGAGAGTGAGGAGTGAACATGAGCAAGGAAGGAGCAAAGTAAGGAAGGAACAGAGAGCAAGGAGAAAGCAAAGAGAGGAGAAAGTGAGGAAAGAGTAGAGAGTGAGAGGAGAGAGCAGAGTGTGAGGAGGGAGTAAAATGCAAGGAAGGAGAGTGTGAGAAGGGAGCAGAGTGAAGGAGCAGATTACAAGGATCAGAATGAGAGAACAAAACTGAGCAGAAGGAGGCAGCAGAGCTCAAGGATGGAGCAGAGTGTGAGGGGGGAGCACAGTGCAAGGTGAACAGTGAAAAGAGGCAGCAGAGTGTGAGGAAGAAGAAGAGTGCAAGAACAGGGTATGAGGGTAGAGAGCAAAGTGTGAGGAGGAAGTAGAGTGTAT
Source organism: Anomaloglossus baeobatrachus (assembly GCF_048569485.1). Lineage (NCBI taxonomy): Eukaryota > Metazoa > Chordata > Amphibia > Anura > Aromobatidae > Anomaloglossus > Anomaloglossus baeobatrachus. The sequence goes on along the minus strand of NC_134354.1, from coordinate 4,106,329 downwards.
GAAGGAAGTTGAGTGTGAGGAGGGAGAAAGTATGAGAGGGGAGCAGAGTGCAAGGACGGGAGCAGTGTGCCAGGAGGGAAAGCAGAGTCAGAGGAGGGAAAGCAGAGTGAGAGGAGGGAAAGCAGAGTGAGAGGAGGGAAAGCAGAGTGCAAGGAGGGAAAGCAGAGTGCCAGGAGGGAAAGCAGAGTGCCAGGAGGGAAAGCAGAGTGAGAGGAGGAAAAGCAGAGTGTGAAAAAGGAAAAGCAGAGTGGGAGGAGGGAGAAAGTGTGAGAGGGGAGCAGAGTGCCAGGAGGGAAAGCAGAGTGAGAGAAGGGAAAGCAGAGTGAGGGGAAGGAAAGCAGAGTGAGAGGTGGAAAGCAAAGTGTGAGGAGGACAAGCAGAGTGTGAGGAGGGAAAGCAGAGTGAGAGGAGGAAAAGCAGAATGAGGAGGAAAAGCAGAGTGTGAGGAAGGAGCAGAAAGTGAGGAGGGAGAGCAGAGTGTGAGGAAGGAGCAGAGTGTGAGGAAGTAGCAGAGTGTGAGGAAGTAGCAGAGTGTGAGGTGGGGGAGCAGAGTGTGAGGAGGGAGAGCAGAGTGTGAGGAGGGAGAGCAGAGTGTGAGGAGGGAGAGCAGAGTGTGAGGAGGGAGAGCAGAGTGTGGAAGGAGAGCAGAGTGTGAGGAAGGAGAGCAGAGTGTGAGGAAGGAGAGCAGAGTGTGAGGAGGGAGAGCAGAGTGTGAGGAGGGAGAGCAGAGTGTGAGGAGGGAAAGCAGAGTGTGAGGAGGGAAAGCAGAGTGTGAGGAGGGAAAGCAGAGTGTGAGGAGGGAGAGCAGAGTGTGAGCCGGGAGAGCAGAGTGTGAGGAGGGAGAGCAGAGTGTGAGGAGGGAGAGCAGAGTGTGAGGAGGGAGAGCAGAATGTGAGCAGGGAAAGCAGAGTGTGAGGAGGGAGAGCAGAGTGTGAGGAGGGAGGGCAGAGTGTGAGCCGGGAGAGCAGAGTGTGAGGAGGGAGAGCAGAGTGTGAGGAGGGAGAGCAGAGTGTGAGGAGGGAGAGCAGAGTGTGAGGAGGGAGAGCAGAGTGTGAGGAAGGAGCAGAGTGTGAGGAGGGAGAGCAGAGTGTGAGGAGGGAGAGCAGAGTGTGAGGAGGGAGAGCAGAGTGTGAGGAGGGAAAGCAGAGTGTGAGGAGGGAAAGCAGAGTGTGAGGAGGGAAAGCAGAGTGTGAGGAGGGAGAGCAAAGTATGAGCCGGGAGAGCAGAGTGTGAGGAGGGAGAGCAGAGTGTGAGGAGGGAGAGCAGAGTGTGAGGAGGCAGAGCAGAGTGTGAGGAGGGAGAGCAGAATGTGAGGAAGGAAAGCAGAGTGTGAGGAGGGAAAGCAGAGTGTGGAGGGAAAGCAGAGTGAGGCGAGGGAGAGCAGAGTGTGAAGAAGGAGAGCAGAGTGTGAGGAGGGAGAGCAGAGTGTGAGGAGGGAGAGCAGAGTGTGAGGAGGGAAAGCTGAGTGTGAGGAGGGAGAGCAGAGTGTGAGGAAGGAGCAGAGTGTGATGAAGTAGCAGAGTGTGAGGAGGGGGAGCAGAGTGTGAGGAGGGGTAGCAGAGTGTGAGGAGGGAGAGCAGAGTGTGAGGAGGGAGAGCAGAGTGTGAGGAGGGAGAGCAGAGTGTGAGGAGGGAGAGAAGAGTGTGAGGAGGGAGAGCAGTGTGAGGAGGGAGAGCAGAGTGTGAGGAGGGAGAGCAGAGTGTGAGGAGGGAAAGCAAAGTGTGAGGGGGGAAAGCAGAGTGTGAGGAGAGAAAGCAGAGTGTGAGGAGGGAAAGCAGAGTGTGAGGAGGGAGAGCAAAGTATGAGCCGGGAGAGCAGAGTGTGAGGAGGAAGAGCAGAGTGTGAGGAGGGAGAGCAGAGTGTGAGGAGGGAGAGCAGAATGTGAGGAAGGAAAGCAGAGTGTGAGGAGGGAATGCAGAGTGTGGAGGGAAAGCAGAGTGAGACGAGGGAGAGCAGAGTGTGAGGAAGGAGAGCAGAGTGTGAGGAGGGAGAGCAGAGTGTGAGGAGGGAGAGCAGAGTGTGAGGAGGGAGAGCAGAGTGTGAGGAGGGAAAGCTGAGTGTGAGGAGGGAGAGCAGAGTGTGAGGAGGTAGAGCAGAGTGTGAGGAGGGAGAGCAGAGTGTGAGGAGGGAGAGCAGAGTGTGAGGAGGGGGAGCAGAGTGTGAGGAGGGAGAGCAGATTGTGAGGAGGGAGAGCAGAGTGTGAGGAGGGAGAGCAGAGTGTGAGGAGGGAGAGCAGAGTGTGAGGAGGGAGAGCAGAGTGTGAGGAGGGAGAGCAGAGTGTGAGGAGGGAAAGCAGAGTGTGAGGAGGGAAAGCAGAGTGTGAGGAGGGAAAGCAGAGTGTGAGGAGGGAGGGCAGAGTGTGAGGAGGGAGAGCAGAGTGTGAGGAGGGAGAGCAGAGTGTGAGGAGGGAGAGCAGAGTGTGAGGAGGGAGAGCAGAGTGTGAGGAGGGAGAGCAGAGTGTGAGGTGGTAAAGTAGAATGTGAGGAAGGAGAGCAGAGTGTGAGGAAGGAGCAGAGTGTGAGGAGGGAGAGCAGAGTGTGAGGAGGGAGAGCAGAGTGTGAGGAGGGAAAGCAGAATGTGAGGAAGGAGCAGAGTGTGAAAAGGGAGAGCAGAGTGTGTGGAGGTAAAGCAGAGTGTGAGGAGTAGAGTTGAGCGCGGTTCGAGGTTCGCCAGTTCTAGGTTCGAGTGATTTTGGGGGGTGTTCTAGATCGAACTAGAACTCGAGGTTTTTGCTAAAAGTTCGGCAGAGTGAGAGGAGGGAAAACAGAGTGTGAGGAGGAAAAGCAGAATGAGAAGGAAAAGCAGAGTGTGAGGAAGGAGCAGAAAGTGAGGAGGGAGAGCAGAGTGTGAGGAAGGAGCAGAGTGTGAGGAAGTAGCAGAGTGTGAGGAGGGGGAGCAGAGTGTGAGGAGGGAGAGCAGAGTGTGAGGAGGGAGAGCAGAGTGTGAGGAGGGAGAGCAGAGTGTGAGGAGGGAGAGCAAAGTATAAGCCGGGAGAGCAGAGTGTGAGGAGGGAGAGCAGAGTGTGAGGAGGGAGAGCAGAGTGTGAGGAGGGAAAGCAGAAAGTGAGGAAGGAGAGCAGAGTGTGAGGAGGGAAAGCAGAGTGAGATGAAAGAGAGCAGAGTCTGAGGAAGGAGAGCAGAGTGTGAGGAGGGAGAGCAGAGTGTGAGGAGGGAAAGCAGAGTGTGAGGAGGGAAAGCAGAGTGTGAGGAGGGAGAGCAGAGTGTGAGGAGGGAGAGTAGAGTGTGAGGAGGGAGAGCAGAGTGTGAGGAGGGAGAGCAAAGTATGAGCCGGGAGAGCAGAGTGTGAGGAGGGAGAGCAGAGTGTGAGGAGGGAGAGCAGAGTGTGAGGAGGGAGAGCAGAGTGTGAGGAGGGAGAGCAGAGTGTGAGGAGGGAGAGCAGAGTGTGAGGAGGGAAAGCTGAGTGTGAGGAGGGGGAGCAGAGTGTGAGGAGGGAGAGCAGAGTGTGAGGAGGGAGAGCAGAGTGTGAGGAGGGAGAGCAGAGTGTGAGGAGGGAGAGCAGAGTGTGAGGAGGGAGAGCAGAGTGTGAGGAGGGAGAGCAGAGTGTGAGGAGGGAAAGCAGAGTGTGAGGAGGGAAAGCAGAGTGTGAGGAGGGAGGGCAGAGTGTGAGGAGGGAGAGCAGAGTGTGAGGAGGGAGAGCAGAGTGTGAGGAGGGAGAGCAGAGTGTGAGGAGGGAGAGCAGAGTGTGAGGAGGGAGAGCAGAGTGTGAGGAGGGAGAGCAGAATGTGAGGAAGGAGAGCAGAGTGTGAGGAAGGAGCAGAGTGTGAGGAGGGGAAGCAGAGTGTGAGGGGAGAGAGCAGAGTGTGAGGAGGGAGAGCAGAGTGTGAGGAGGGAGAGCAGAGTGTGAGGAGGGAAAGCAGAATGTGAGGAAGGAGAGCAGAGTGTGAGGAAGGAGCAGAGTGTGAAAAGGGAGAGCAGAGTGTGTGGAGGTAAAGCAGAGTGTGAGGAGTAGAGTTGAGCGCGGTTCGAGGTTCGCCAGTTCTAGGTTCGAGTGATTTTGGGGGGTGTTCTAGATCGAACTAGAACTCGAGGTTTTTGCTAAAAGTTCGGCAGAGTGAGAGGAGGGAAAACAGAGTGTGAGGAGGACAAGCAGAGTGTGAGCAAGGAGCAGAGTGTGAGGAGGGAAAGCAGAGTGAGAGGAGGAAAAGCAGAATGAGGAGGAAAAGCAGAGTGTGAGGAAGGAGCAGAAAGTGAGGAGGGAGAGCAGAGTGTGAGGAAGGAGCAGAGTGTGAGGAAGTAGCAGAGTGTGAGGAGGGGGAGCAGAGTGTGAGGAGGGAGAGCAGAGTGTGAGGAGGGAGAGCAGAGTGTGAGGAGGGAGAGCAGAGTGTGAGGAGGGAAAGCAGAGTGTGAGGAGGGAGAGCAGAGTGTGAGGAGGGAGAGCAGAGTGTGAGGAGGGAGAGCAAAGTATAAGCCAGGAGAGCAGAGTGTGAGGAGGGAGAGCAGAGTGTGAGGAGGGAGAGCAGAGTGTGAGGAGGGAAAGCAGAATGTGAGGAAGGAGAGCAGAGTGTGAGGAGGGAAAGCAGAGTGAGATGAGGGAGAGCAGAGTGTGAGGAAGGAGAGCAGAGTGTGAGGAGGGAGAGCAGAGTGTGAGGAGGGAAAGCAGAGTGTGAGGAGGGAAAGCAGAGTGTGAGGAGGGAGAGCAGAGTGTGAGGAGGGAGAGCAGAGTGTGAAGAGGGAGAGCAGAGTGTGAAGAGGGAGAGCATAGTGTGAAGAGGGAGAGCAGAGTGTGAGGAGGGAGAGCAGAGTATGAGGAGGAAGAGCAGAGTGTGAGGAGGGAGAGCAGAGTGTGAGGAGGGAGAGCAGAGTGTGAGGAGGGAAAGCAGAGTGTGAGGAGGGAAAGCAGAGTGTGGAAGGAAAGCAGAGTGAGACGAGGGAGAGCAGAGTGTGAGGAGGGAGAGCAGAGTGTGAGGAGGGAGAGCAGAGTGTGAGGAGGGAGAGCAGAGTGTGAGGAGGGAGAGCAGAGTGTGAGGAGGGAGAGCAGAGTGTGAGGAGGGAGAGCAGAGTGTGAGGAGGGAAAGCAGAGTGTGAAGAGGGAGAGCAGAGTGTGAAGAGGGAGAGCAGAGTGTGAAGAGGGAGAGCAGAGTGTGAGGAGGGAGAGCAGAGTATGAGGAGGAAGAGCAGAGTGTGAGGAGGGAGAGCAGAGTGTGAGGAGGGAGAGCAGAGTGTGAGGAGGGAGAGCAGAGTGTGAGGAGGGAGAGCAGAGTGTGAGGAGGGAGAGCAGAGTGTGAGGAGGGAAAGCAGAGTGTGAGGAGGGAGAGCAGAGTGTGAGGAGGGAGAGCAGAGTGTGAGGAGGGAAAGCAGAGTGTGAAGAGGGAGAGCAGAGTGTGAAGAGGGAGAGCAGAGTGTGAAGAGGGAGAGCAGAGTGTGAGGAGGGAAAGCAGAGTATGAGGAGGAAGAGCAGAGTGTGAGGAGGGAGAGCAGAGTGTGAGGAGGGAAAGCAGAGTGTGAGGAGGGAAAGCAGAGTGTGAGGAGGGAAAGCAGAGTGTGGAGGGAAAGCAGAGTGAGACGAGGGAGAGCAGAGTGTGAGGAGGGAGAGCAGAGTGTGAGGAGGGAGAGCAGAGTGTGAGGAGGGAGAGCAGAGTGTGAGGAGGGAGAGCAGAGTGTGAGGAGGGAGAGCAGAGTGTGAGGGAGAGCAGAGTGTGAGGAGGGAAAGCAGAGTGTGAGGATGGAGAGCAGAGTGTGAGGAGGGAGAGCAGAGTGTGAGGAGGGAAAGCAGAGTGTGAGGAGGCAGGGCAGAGTGTGAGGAGAGAAAGCAGAGTGTGAGGAGGGAGAGCAGAGTGTGAGGAGGGAGAGCAGAGTGTGAGGAGGGAGAGCAGAGTGTGAGGAGGGAAAGCAGAGTGTGAGGAGGGAGAGCAGAGTGTGAGGAGGGAAAGCAGAGTGTGAAGAGGGAGAGCAGAGTGTGAAGAGGGAGAGCAGAGTGTGAAGAGGGAGAGCAGAGTGTGAGGAGGGAGAGCAGAGTATGAGGAGGAAGAGCAGAGTGTGAGGAGGGAGAGCAGAGTGTGAGGAGGGAAAGCAGAGTGTGAGGAGGGAAAGCAGAGTGTGAGGAGGGAAAGCAGAGTGTGGAAGGAAAGCAGAGTGAGACGAGGGAGAGCAGAGTGTGAGGAGGGAGAGCAGAGTGTGAGGAGGGAGAGCAGAGTGTGAGGAGGGAGAGCAGAGTGTGAGGAGGGAGAGCAGAGTGTGAGGAGGGAGAGCAGAGTGTGAGGAGGGAAAGCAGAGTGTGAGGAGGGAGGGCAGAGTGTGAGGAGGGAGAGCAGAGTGTGAGGAGGGAAAGCAGAGTGTGAGGAGGGAGAGCAGAGTGTGAGGAGGGAGAGCAGAGTGTGAGGAGGGAGAGCAGAATGTGAGGAAGGAGAGCAGAGTGTGAGGAAGGAGCAGAGTGTGAGGAGGGAGAGCAGAGTGTGAGGGGAGAGAGCAGAGTGTGAGGAGGGAGAGCAGAGTGTGAGGAGGGAGAGCAGAGTATGAGGAGGGAGAGCAGAGTGTGAGGAGGGAAAGCAGAATGTGAGGAAGGAGAGCAGAGTGTGAGGAAGGAGCAGAGTGTGAAAAGGGAGAGCAGAGTGTGTGGAGGTAAAGCAGAGTGTGAGGAGTAGAGTTGAGCGCGGTTCGAGGTTCGCCAGTTCTAGGTTCGAGTGATTTTGGGGGGTGTTCTAGATCGAACTAGAACTCGAGGTTTTTGCTAAAAGTTCGGCAGAGTGAGAGGAGGGAAAACAGAGTGTGAGGAGGACAAGCAGAGTGTGAGCAAGGAGCAGAGTGTGAGGAGGGAAAGCAGAATGAGGAGGAAAAGCAGAGTGTGAGGAAGGAGCAGAAAGTAAGGAGGGAGAGCAGAGTGTGAGGAAGGAGCAGAGTGTGAGGAAGTAGCAGAGTGTGAGGAGGGGGAGCAGAGTGTGAGGAGGGAGAGCAGAGTGTGAGGAGGGAGAGCAGAGTGTGAGGAGGGAGAGCAGAGTGTGAGGAGGGAAAGCAGAGTGTGAGGAGGGAGAGCAGAGTGTGAGGAGGGAGAGCAGAGTGTGAGGAGGGAGAGCAAAGTATAAGCCAGGAGAGCAGAGTGTGAGGAGGGAGAGCAGAGTGTGAGGAGGGAGAGCAGAGTGTGAGGAGGGAAAGCAGAATGTGAGGAAGGAGAGCAGAGTGTGAGGAGGGAAAGCAGAGTGAGATGAGGGAGAGCAGAGTGTGAGGAAGGAGAGCAGAGTGTGAGGAGGGAGAGCAGAGTGTGAGGAGGGAAAGCAGAGTGTGAGAAGGGAAAGCAGAGTGTGAGGAGGGAGAGCAGAGTGTGAGGAGGGAGAGCAGAGTGTGAAGAGGGAGAGCAGAGTGTGAAGAGGGAGAGCAGAGTGTGAAGAGGGAGAGCAGAGTGTGAGGAGGGAGAGCAGAGTATGAGGAGGAAGAGCAGAGTGTGAGGAGGGAGAGCAGAGTGTGAGGAGGGAGAGCAGAGTGTGAGGAGGGAAGCAGAGTGTGAGGAGGGAAAGCAGAGTGTGGAAGGAAAGCAGAGTGAGACGAGGGAGAGCAGAGTGTGAGGAGGGAGAGCAGAGTGTGAGGAGGGAGAGCAGAGTGTGAGGAGGGAGAGCAGAGTGTGAGGAGGGAGAGCAGAGTGTGAGGAGGGAAAGCAGAGTGTGAGGAGGGAGAACAGAGTGTGAGGAGGGAGAGCAGAGTGTGAGGAGGGAAAGCAGAGTGTGAAGAGGGAGAGCAGAGTGTGAAGAGGGAGAGCAGAGTGTGAGGAGGGAGAGCAGAGTATGAGGAGGAAGAGCAGAGTGTGAGGAGGGAGAGCAGAGTGTGAGGAGGGAAAGCAGAGTGTGAGGAGGGAAAGCAGAGTGTGAGGAGGGAAAGCAGAGTGTGGAAGGAAAGCAGAGTGAGACGAGGGAGAGCAGAGTGTGAGGAGGGAGAGCAGAGTGTGAGGAGGGAGAGCAGAGTGTGAGGAGGGAGAGCAGAGTGTGAGGAGGGAGAGCAGAGTGTGAGGAGGGAGAGCAGAGTGTGAGGGAGAGCAGAGTGTGAGGAGGGAAAGCAGAGTGTGAGGAGGGAGAGCAGAGTGTGAGGAGGGAGAGCAGAGTGTGAGGAGGGAAAGCAGAGTGTGAGGAGGCAGGGCAGAGTGTGAGGAGAGAAAGCAGAGTGTGAGGAGGGAAAGCAGAGTGTGAGGAGGGAAAGCAGAGTGTGAGGAGGGAGAGCAGAGTGTGAGGAGGGAGAGCAGAGTGTGAGGAGGGAGAGCAGAGTGTGAGGAGGGAGAGCAGAGTGTGAGGAGGGAGAGCAGAGTGTGAGGAGGGAGAGCAGAGTGTGAGGAGGGAGAGCAGAGTGTGAAGAGGGAGAGCAGAGTGTGAGGAGGGAGAGCAGAGTGTGTGGAGGGAGAGCAGAGTGTGTGGAGGGAGAGCAGAGTGTGAGGAGGGAGAGCAGAGTGTGAAGAGGGAGAGCAGAGTGTGAAGAGGGAGAGCAGAGTGTGTGGAGGGAGAGCAGAGTGTGAGGAGAGAGAGCAGAGTGTGAGGAGGGAGAGCAGAGTGTGAGGAGGGAGAGCAGAGTGTGAGGAGGGAGAGCAGAGTGTGAGGAGGGAAAGCAGAATGTGAGGAAGGAGAGCAGAGTGTGAGGAGGGAAAGCAGAGTGTGGAGGGAAAGCAGAGTGAGACGAGGGAGAGCAGAGTGTGAGGAAGGAGAGCAGAGTGTGAGGAAGGAGAGCAGAGTGTGAGGAGGGAGAGCAGAGTGTGAGGAGGGAAAGCAGAGTGTGAGGAGGGAAAGCAGAGTGTGAGGAGGGAGAGCAGAGTGTGAGGAAGGAGCAGAGTGTGAGGAGGGAGAGCAGAGTGTGAGGAGTAGAGTTGAGCGCGGTTCGACGTTCGCCAGTTCTAGGTTCGAGTGATTTTGGGGGGTGTTCTAGATCGAACTAGAACTCGAGGTTTTTGCTAAAAGTTCGGCAGCTCGAGTTACGTTCGAGAACAGTTCTATCAGCAAAAGCGTGGCTTTTTACAGCTACAGTGTGCAGGGAGCCATGGGTGGCAGCCTGCAGTAAGATGGTAACCAAGATAAATATCGGGTATCCAAGCAAAGTGCTTTGGTTAGTAACCCAATATTTACCCTAGTTATGTGTGCAGGGAGCCGACAGTTCCTCGCTGGGCTCCGCCCCCTCCAACATGCGGCATGTACACACACACACGCACACTCACACTCACCTGTCCCCAGCCATACAGTCCCCGGCACTGACGTCTTCAGCACCACATGGCCCCGCTAGGCTCCACCCACTTCGCACTCCGCCGCCCGCACACATGGCCTCGCTAGGCTCCACCCACCTCGCACTCTGCACAGATGGCTCGCTAGGCTCCACCCACCTGGCACTCCGCACACATTACCCCGCTTGGCTCCACCCACCTGGCACTCTGCACACATTACCCCGCTTGGCTCCACCCATCTGGCACTCTGCACACATTACCCTGCTTGGCTCCACCCACCTGGCACTCTGCACACATTACCCCGCTTGGCTCCACCCACCTGGCACTCTGCACACATTACCCTGCTCGGCTTACCTGCAGTGATTAAGTCCTGCCCTCCCGACCTCAGTGTTGTCACTGTCCTCCATGGCTGCTGCGTCACATCTCTCACTGCGGCCCGAGACTGTCACTAGCGGTGACGTCACAAACTCTCGCGATACTTGGCTGTGAAGGCGGCGGTCATTGAAGTCAGTGTGCAGTATCAGCAGTGCAGGAGATCGTCACCGCAGGTAATGTTCCTCGCTGCTGAAAGCAGCACTTGTCATGACCTGCAGTGACCTGGGCTGACCTATTGATGTTAGCTCAGGTCACTGCATTGCTCTCCCAGCCAATGGGGAACATCCTGCTCTTCATTGACTGGGACAGTGACTATGGTATGGATCGTCATGGAAACCCCTTGGATTACAGCAGACCTGGATTTGTTTTTCTTTCTAATAAATTGGTGAAAGAGGGAATGTTTTGGAGAGTGTTTTTTCAAACAAAAATGTGTTTGTCGTCTATTTTTTTTTTATTACTGACTGGGTTGGTGATGTTGGGTATCTGATAGACGCCTGATCTCATGAATCCCAGGGCTTGATGCCAGGTGACATTACACATCTGGTATTAACCCCATATATTACCTCGTTTGCCACCGCACCAGGGCACGGGATGAGCTGGGGCGAAGCACCAGGATTGGCGCATTTAATGGATGCCCACTTCTGGAGCGGCTGCAGCCTGCTATTTTTAGGCTGGGGAGAGTCCAATAACCATGGACCTCCCTAGTCTGAGAATATCAGACCCCAGCTGTCCGCTTTACCTTGGCTGGTGATCCAATTTGGGGGGGACCCCATGTGTTTTTTTTTTAATTATATATTTAATTTAAAATAACAGCGTGGGGTGCCTCAGTTTTGGATTACCAGCCAAGGTGAAGCTGCCAGCTGTGGTTTTCAGACTGCAGCCATCTGCTTTACCCTAGCTGGCTACAAAAATAGGGGGAACCCCACAGCATTTTTTTTAATTTTTTTTTTTGGTATATACAAGGCTAAGCACCCCTTAGTGCCACATGAAAGGCACCAAAGGGTGCAAAATTATAAAATGCAGGACATTATGTGTCTTTCTGCCATTATAATGACAGAAAAGCAGTGGTAATGGCGTTGTAGTGAACATGTGACCGCCTCATGTAGGTTGAAGCTATGGATCCTCCTCCGAGGAGGAGGAGGAGGAGGGAGAGCAGAGTGTGAGGAGGGAAATCAGAGTGTGAGGAGGGAGAGCGGAGTGTGAGGAGGGAGAGCAGAGTGTGAGGAGGGAGAGCAGAGTGTGAGGAGGGAAAGCAGAGTGTGAGGAGGGGAAGCAGAGTGTGAGGAGGGAGAGCAGAGTGTGAGGAGGAAGAGCAGAGTGTGAGGAGGGAGAGCAGAGTGTGAGGAGGAAGAGCAGAGTGTGAGGAGGGAGAGCAGAGTGTGAGGAGGGAGAGCAGAGTGTGAGGAGGGAAAGCAGAGTGTGAGGAGGGAGAGCAGAGTGTGAGGAGGGAGAGCAGAGTGTGAGGAGGGAAAGCAGAGTGTGAGGAAGGAGCAGAGTGTGAAGAGGGAGAGCAGAGTGTGAGGAGGGAAAGCAGAGTGTGAGGAGGGAGAGCAGAGTGTGAGGAGGGAGAGCAGAGTGTGAGGAGGGAAAGCAGAGTGTGAGGAAGGAGCAGAGTGTGAGGAAGGAGCAGAGTGCGAGGAAGGCGCAGACAGTAGTGAAAAAAGAGAACATATTGTGAAATGAATTGAATATATGGGGAGGATGGGCAGTGACAGTGTGAGGAAGGAAGAGCAGAGTGTGAGGAGGGAGAGCAGAGTGTGAGGAGGGAGAGCAGAGTGTGAGGAGGGAGAGCAGAGTGTGAGGAGGGAGAGCAGAGTGTGAGGAGGGAAAGCAGAGTGTGAGGAGGGGAAGCAGAATGTGAGGAGGGAGAGCAGAGTGTGAGGAGGGAGAGCAGAGTGTGAGGAGGGGAAGCAGAGTGTGAGGAGGGAGAGCAGAGTGTGAGGAGGGAGAGCAGAGTGTGAGGAGGGAGAGCAGAGTGTGAGGAGGGAGAGCAGAGTGGGCGGAGGAAGAGCAGAGTGTGAGGAGGGAAAGCAGAGTGTGAGGAGGGGAAGCAGAGTGTGAGGAGGGAAAGCAGAGTGTGAGGAGGGAGAGCAGAGTGTGAGGAGGAAGAGCAGAGTGTGAGGAGGGAAAGCAGAGTGTGAGGAGGGGAAGCAGAGTGTGAGGAGGGAGAGCAGAGTGTGAGGAGGAAGAGCAGAGTGTGAGGAGGGAGAGCAGAGTGTGAGGAGGAAGAGCAGAGTGTGAGGAGGGAGAGCAGAGTGTGAGGAGGGAGAGCAGAGTGTGAGGAGGGAAAGCAGAGTGTGAGGAGGAAGAGCAGAGTGTGAGGAGGGAGAGCAGAGTGTGAGGAGGGAGAGCAGAGTGTGAGGAGGGAGAGCAGAGTGTGAGGAGGGAGAGCAGAGTGTGAGGAGGGAAAGCAAAGTGTGAGGAGGGGAAGCAGAGTGTGAGGAGGGAGAGCAGAGTGTGAGGAGGGAAAGCAGAGTGTGAGGAGGGGAAGCAGAGTGTGAGGAAGGAGAGCAGAGTGTGAGGAGGAAGAGCAGAGTGTGAGGAGGGAGAGCAGAGTGTGAGGAGGGAGAGCAGAGTGTGAGGAGGGAGAGCAGAGTGTGAGGAGGGAAAGCAGAGTGTGAGGAGGGAGAGCAGAGTGTGAGGAGGGAGAGCAGAGTGTGAGGAGGGAGAGCAGAGTGTGAGGAGGGAGAGCAGAGTGTGAGGAGGGAAAGCAGAGTGTGAGGAAGGAGCAGAGTGTGAAGAGGGAGAGCAGAGTGTGAGGAGGGAAAGCAGAGTGTGAGGAGGGAGAGTAGAGTGTGAGGAGGGAGAGCAGAGTGTGAGGAGGAAGAGCAGAGTGTGAGAAGGAAGAGCAGAGTGTGAGGAGGGAGAGCAGAGTGTGAGGAGGGAGAGCAGAGTGTGAGGAGGGAGAGCAGAGTGTGAGGAGGGAGAGCAGAGTGTGAGGAGGGAGAGCAGAGTGTGAGGAGGGAAAGCAGAGTGTGAGGAGGGGAAGCAGAATGTGAGGAGGGAGAGCAGAGTGTGAGGAGGGAGAGCAGAGTGTGAGGAGGGGAAGCAGAGTGTGAGGAGGGAGAGCAGAGTGTGAGGAGGGAGAGCAGAGTGTGAGGAGGGAGAGCAGAGTGTGAGGAGGGAGAGCAGAGTGGGCGGAGGAAGAGCAGAGTGTGAGGAGGGAAAGCAGAGTGTGAGGAGGGGAAGCAGAGTGTGAGGAGGGGAAGCAGAGTGTGAGGAGGGAGAGCAGAGTGTGAGGAGGAAGAGCAGAGTGTGAGGAGGGAAAGCAGAGTGTGAGGAGGGGAAGCAGAGTGTGAGGAGGGAGAGCAGAGTGTGAGGAGGAAGAGCAGAGTGTGAGGAGGGAGAGCAGAGTGTGAGGAGGAAGAGCAGAGTGTGAGGAGGGAGAGCAGAGTGTGAGGAGGGAGAGCAGAGTGTGAGGAGGGAAAGCAGAGTGTGAGGAGGGAGAGCAGAGTGTGAGGAGGGAGAGCAGAGTGTGAGGAGGGAAAGCAGAGTGTGAGGAAGGAGCAGAGTGTGAAGAGGGAGAGCAGAGTGTGAGGAGGGAAAGCAGAGTGTGAGGAGGGAGAGCAGAGTGTGAGGAGGGAGAGCAGAGTGTGAGGAGGGAAAGCAGAGTGTGAGGAAGGAGCAGAGTGTGAGGAAGGAGCAGAGTGCGAGGAAGGCGCAGACAGTAGTGAAAAAAGAGAACATATTGTGAAATGAATTGAATATATGGGGAGGATGGGCAGTGACAGAGGAGAACAGAGAACATAATGTAAGGAGAGAACATAGGACGGGGTAATGTGGGGGCAGGGAGTAAGGTGAGTAAAGAGAACCAAAAGGGAGAAATGAGAGCGTAGACTTTGGAGTGTGGAGGACAGTGAGGTCGCGCCTGTTACTCACCATCACAGGATATTTTGGTCTCATTACTTTGCCCTCTGCTGATTGAGTTCTCTGCAGAACAGCTGATGTTTATGGCCCCGGATGTGAAATCAGAGGCATTTATGACGAGGCTTGGAACAGAAGAATTCCAGTGAATGAGTTCTCCATTCAGAGTCCAGGTGAAGGTGGCATTGCTTCCTTTCTCCACCTCACAGACGACTATGGCCGCTCCATTGATTTGGCAGGAGGCATTAATGACTGGTCCAGAAATGGGAACTAAGAAGACATTGATTGAGTGCAGAACATTTAGGTAAATCATTCTGTGCTCCTGACTACCCTCCTCAGAGTTCCCCAGCAGGTTCTTCAGGTTGTCAGCGCATCAGATATGGGCACAGGGGTTTTTCTATCATAACCCTCTGGGGAACCTGAGGACTGAGAGTATGACGAGGTAATTCTGCTTTTTGTGGAGGTGCTGGCTGCTACTCTGCTTTACTTAAAATAAAACATGTCACAAAACAAATATGGAAATTCCCAGCGGTATACCCAAAAAGAAATAGATCGCACAGTCTACCTGGTATATCTACAGTAACGTACTACATATACAGTGCTCATAATCATATACAAAAAAATGCGCAAAATGACTAGGTAAGAAAAATTACATTTTTATTTAGAGAATAGTAAAACATAACATATAACATTAATTAAAAAGGTGGACCAATGTAAGACAGGTACAGGGCGGCAGAACCACAGTGGAAATACAGCACCAAATAAACTAAAACTGCACTCAAAGGAAGAAGGTCTTAGTACTGAAACGTACGTCGGAATCGGGGTTAGTGGCACTGCAGCATCTCACCAGGTATTATGCACTATGCTTCGTTTATTCACTTGGCACTTTGTATGCTTTCCTTACATAGTTAGACCAGCATTCACCCTACAATTAATGCTACTCTGTATTGATATAGAAGGGTTAATAGTTTCTCTATTTCTTCATTAAAGATTTATTGTTATTAGTAAGTATATCTGATGGTAGCTTATAGTCATGGAGCCTACGGAATAAGAGACAGTCTCAAGGATTATTATTGTCTCTAAATGTTCTTCTTATCTTCTTCTTATCTCATATGCATGATTCTACATTTTTGTTTTGCTAAAACTTAAAGGTCATATGAGCAACTTGTAAAGTCCAGCTAGAAGCTTTATTATGCAATATCACATTGATCTGTAAATGGTATAAATAAACTGTACTTTGGTTAAATAAACAGAAGAAATTGATCATGCCCACATGGATGCTGGTCTTTTCTCTCCGAGCGCTCGATCTGGATTAAGGTCTGAAGAGGCCTAATTCAGAGGACCTCACTGGTGATCCCATAAGCTGACTTGTGACAAAACAGAACAGCTACAACAGTTTTTGGTGCCCAACGTGGAGCCGTGGCCAACCAGCCTATTCGGAAGAAGTTTTAGGGACTCTTGAGACAGTGAAATTTCAGCTGCAGCAAGGTGAGAAGCTTTATTCTTATACTTCATTTCACTCTCTCTGATTTCCCGAATATTCTGGGTAAGGCTGTACACACGGTTCAAGAACTCTGGCATCACCAGTGAGTATTGTTTTTTCATGCATGTCTGAATGAGAGTTGAAATATAGAGTAATAAGATAATCTGTTGTCCGTCCATTAACTGATTGCATAGATTGCATAGCACGGAATTTGGGACAGTCTCTGTATAATTACATTTGCTGTGTTGCTGTGTTTTGTGTTTTGCTTTGGCCATCTTTGCATCTTTGATGGGCAATACACTGGTCTAGGGATATGTGTTCATAAGGGGTTTCATATTAATGCCTAGATAAAGTAGGCAGGCAATAGGTTGTTGTATATTGATGAGAAGCCTCTGAATAACAAAGTGACAAGTAATTGAGATAAGAGACTTGGTGAAATAATATGTATGTATAAGTCTAATGGTTATAGGTCATACTGTGGACTGTGAAAAGATGTTCCGGTTGTGACATGTCACAGGGCATAGCCATATAGAGTATTTGAGTGGATACCTGACATATGTATTTTTTTTTTCCATCAGTGTCAAGAGCGGTTTAGATAATTTTATTTACATGTGAGGTTAACTGATCCTTGGAAGGTGTATTGTTACATATGTTTCTAGAATCAAGTGCTGTGAAGGTATATAAGTAGTCTCAATTTTCTGCTGGGATTGTGTATTATACCAGTGGGTATTAGGGATCTTTTGGAAAAACTGAATTTGGACGAAGAATTCTTTTTGAGATAACACTCTTGCTAAACAAACTGTGCGCTGCTGCCATTCTGTTGGGAGGGGTCAAGTGAACAGCTGCGCGATTTTCTGCCCTCTGTGAGAAGTCAGCTCTGAGGATTGTTTTAACTCTAGTTTACGTTCGTTGCCGGAATACTTTGTAAAGGACCAGCATGGAGTACCCAACTGAACATCAGGTTTGAAGTGGGTTAGAGAGCATTGTGGCCTTCCCACTTACATGGAGGTGGTCTAGCAGGTGAGAGGACTATCACACCTGGTCCTTCCTGCTTTAGTCATCTGGTCTATTGGGTGAGAGGTGTTTTTTAACCCTTCCCAATACGCCCTGCAAGTGTAGCAAGTGAGAGTGAATGCTGATTTAGCCTTCTTGCTACCACTTGAGAGCCCATTCTGACTTGCCAGAAGACGTGTGGCCTGTTAACAAGGTTCAGGGACACTGAGAGGGCATTTGCAGAAAGGTGGGCTGTGTGGGAATAAGTTGAAGCCATGGGCAACTTGTTCAGTGTGCAGCGTGGGGCTCCAGCAGGATCCAAAACAGCCAAACAGATAGTGCAAGAAAGAGAAGGCAAAGAAGCAGTGAAAAATGTCAGACCGATACTCAAAAAGGCAGACATGTCAGAGTATGGATGTTTGGATGTTGAGAAATGGCACAGATTCAGGGAAGAAAAGAGAGGTTGGATAAAAGATAAGAGGGTAGAGCAACAAGTAAATAAATGGTGTCGTGTGGCTGAAGAGGTGCAGCATTGTGGATATAAAGAGACCACAGCGGGAGATAAGGTGTATTATGAATGTTTTAATGCACCAAAAGCAGGAATTGTGACTGCTACCGCCCCCCCTTCACATAAGCAGAAACCCAGACCAGATGAATGGACTTGTAAACATTGTAGTCAGAAAAACCCAGACTGGAGAGGTACTTGTGCTACGTGTAATGTTACTCGCCCTAAGCAGATTGCACTAAATCCTGTTCGAACCAGGTCACATGTGATGACAGAGGACGCTGACTCTGAGACAGAGAATTGAGTTTTGGGGAGGAAGCTGACGGTGAGGAAAGGAAAGAACGCCCTGGGACCAGTACAAAAAAATCAGATACATCCCGACCGAGGAAGGTCACAAGAATCAGACAGACACAGGAATATTACCCCTGGAGCCCCTCTGACCAGCTAGCTATGTTGAAACAGTTACCTGACCCTGAAAACCAACCTTTCCCATTTTACAGGCAAATACAGACAATACAGGTGACTTATAAATGCACTTGGGCAGACCTCGAGAGTTTGGTGACTGCAAAGGCAGATGACGTGCTGGGACACATAATTAAGACGCATACTGATATGATGAAGGAGCAATCATGGGTCATGGATGTTCAGTCTGAGAGGTCTGGAATGACGTACTGTGAGGCTACAAAGAAACAAACAGAGCAGTCTGTACTGATGACTGACGTGACACAGCAAAAAGGGGAGATTATAGAGACGTACTTTGGGAGGTTACAGCTGAAGTGGACAGACATGGGGTACAGTGCAAGAAACGACCTTGATATCAAAATATTGGTGAATGCATTCATTGACGGTATGAATAAGTTTTTACGAGAAGCAGTACAGACGGCCAGACCTGAGTGGAGAAACATGGACCCAACAGACCTTCTGCAAGTAGCTAAGGGGGTTGAACTGACAAAATGCAAGCGACCAGTTATGTATGCTAGAGCACAAGGAAGACAGTGGAAGCAGAGAGGGGGGGCACCAGGTGACCGAGCGACCGTACAGTGCTGGAATTGTGGACAGAATGGACATTATGCCAGACAGTGCAAAAACTCCAAAAAGGAGAGTGAGCAGACTGATTTCCCTCCTCCCTTGCCTCTGACCTAGGAAACTGGCAACCCAGTGACAAATGTGTACCCTGTTTTCGTTCCCTCAGGACCTGGTCCCACCTTACTTACAACCATAACAATGCCAGGGGGGAAAGAGGCAGAATTTTTAATTGACACTGGGGCAGCCGGCACTGTGGTACATAAAGACCTGATAAAGCCAGAGATGATTACTGACGAGACTGTGGAGTGTGTCAGGGTGGAGGGATTGGTGAGTGACGAGACTGTGGAGTGTGTCGGGGTGGAGGGATTGGTGAGTGACGAGACTGTGGAGTGTGTCGGGGTGGAGGGATTGGTGAGTGACGAGACTGTGGAGTGTGTCGGGGTGGAGGGATTGGTGAGTGACGAGACTGTGGAGTGTGTCGGGGTGGAGGGATTGGTGAGTGACGAGACTGTGGAGTGTGTCGGGGTGGAGGGATTGGTGAGTGACGAGACTGGGGAGTGTGTCGGGGTGGAGGGATTGGTGAGTGACGAGACTGTGGAGTGTGTCGGGGTGGAGGGATTGGTGAGTGACGAGACTGTGGAGTGTGTCGGGGTGGAGGGATTGGTGAGTGACGAGACTGTGGAGTGTGTCGGGGTGGGGGGATTGGTGAGTGACGAGACTGGGGAGTGTGTCGGGGTGGAGGGATTGGTGAGTGACGAGACTGTGGAGTGTGTCGGGGTGGAGGGATTGGTGAGTGACGAGACTGGGGAGTGTGTCGGGGTGGAGGGATTGGTGAGTGACGAGACTGTGGAGTGTGTCGGGGTGGAGGGATTGGTGAGTGACGAGACTGTGGAGTGTGTCGGGGTGGAGGGATTGGTGTCTGAAACTCCATTGACAAAACAGATGAAGCTGAGATTACAAGATAGCCAGGAAATTCTCACAAAGCTTATTGTTAGTGGAAACACTCCTATGAATTTGCTGGGGGCTGATGTGTTAAGTGCTACCCAGGCTACCATACAATACACCCCAGAAGGTATTACAGTCACAAGTCCCCTCTCTGACAAACACTTGTGCAAGATTGCAGCAATGGTGTACATGTCCAAATCTGCGAGAGTATCCGATACCAGAACTAGTGAAGACATAGCAATGCAACAAGTTCCAGACATTGTATGGGCAAAGGGAAAAACTGATGTTGGTCGGCTTCCTATTCCCCCAGTCATGATAAAATTGAAAGAAGGCTCCACTCCTCCTTGTTTAAAGCAGTATCCTTTAAGCCCAGCCAAATCAATGGCCCTGACCAGAGATATAAGAGAATATGTGGAAGCAGGGGCTCTAGTACAAAGGTCCCCCCCTGTAACACTCCCTTGTATCCAATCAAGAAAAAAGGGCCCAAAGGTTCCCCTGACACGTACAGAATGGTGCATGATTTGAGAGCTGTCAATGCTGTCACTGAGAGTGTAACACCAATTGTTCCAAACCCACATACCTTACTGTCACAAATCCCAGGGACCTCCAAATGTTTTACAGTAATTGATTTGGCAAATGCCTTTTTCTCTGTGCCTGTACACCCTGACTGTCAGTATCTTTTTGCCTTCACACATGAGGGGAAACAGTACATGTGGACAGTCCTCCCGCAAGGAGGAATGAATTCACCTACCATTTATTCCACAGCTATGGCAGGAATTCTGGAACAGTGGCAACCGCCTCATCCACAGGTTACGCTATTGCAGTACGTGGATGACCTTTTGCTCTGCTGTCCAGACCAGACGTCCTGCAAGGAAGCCCCAATTTCTTTGCTGTGTTTTCTGGCAGAGAATGGTTGCAAAGTTTCACGTGAAAAATTACAATACTGTAAGCAAAAGGTGACATTTTTGGGTCACTGTTTCTCTGAAGGTACAAGACACCTGACTGAGGAGAGAAAACAAGCAGTCCAAAATCTCTCCTTACCCAGGTCCCACCGGCAACTGCGCACCTTTTTGGGCTTAGTGTCATACTGCAGGCCTTGGATAAGGTCTGCCTCGCAAATGATGCAACCCCTCTATGATTGTCTGCCATCTGACCCCTTTGACCTCACTCAGGAAGCTATTGATTCCTTTCATTCCCTTAAACTACTCATTGTATCTGCCCCGGCCCTGGGTATTCCAAATTACGATCAACCATTTTCCTTGTTTTGCACAGAACAGGGAGGGCATGCGACAGCCGTCCTCACACAGCAACATGGTGACAACAGAGACCAATAGCTTACTACTCAGCGCGATTGGACCCAGTTGTCAGAGGGTCGCCCACGTGTGTCCGTGCTGTAGCGGCTGCTGCAGTACTGCTAGGGAAAGCTTGCGAGATCACATTGACATTTCCCTTAACAATTTACTCCCCGCATGACATTCATGCTATACTTGTGCAAGTCCAACCAAAACACCTGTCTATAGCCAGACAGCTCAGACTTGAATGTGCCCTTCTGATTCCTGAGTATGTCACCCTCAAGAGGTGCAATGTTCTGAATCCAGCCACCCTTTTGCCAGTAGATTCAGAAAAGGGGGAATTGGTGACAATGGTAGCAAGTGAGGATGAATACTTTGACATGACGCACGAGCATGGCTGCATAGAGCTGATGAGTCAGGAGACAGCGGTTTTCCACATGTCTATGATACACCTATTACTAATGCAGATTTTGAGTTTTTTGTAGATGGCTCCAGATACCACCTGGATGGGAGATTCTACACTGGATATGCAGTAGTATCCTCGCATGAGGTAATCCGAGCTGAACCACTCCCGCCGCACATGTCCGCGCAGGAGGCGGAGCTAACAGCGCTCATTGAGGCGTGTAGAGCGGGGTCAGGTAGGAAAATTAATGTTTATTCAGACTCAAAGTATGGATTTGGGATCTGTCATGATTTTGGCCCTATCTGGAGAAGTAGAGCTTTTCTTACGTCAGGTAAAACGGTTAATGGAGGCACTAATGTTACCAGTCCAGGTTGGCATCATTAAGGTGAAAGCACACACAAAAGGTGACTCACTGGAGGTAGCGGGCAATAGAAGGGCAGATGCGGCTGCGAAAGCAGCGGCAAAGAGGCCTAGGGATCAGAGGATAGTGGCAGGGAGCCAGCAAGACCCAGCCACAGTGAGTCTGGATGTCCTGAAATCCCTCCAGCATCAGGCTGCCCAAACAGAGAAGGAACACTGGGAGAAAATGGGAGCTGGGCTGAACTCGAATGGAGTATGGGAAAGTAAGGATAGGTTGTGTTTACCAAGGTCCCTGTTCCCTATGATGGCACAAGCAACACATGGCCCCACTCACGCCTCAAAAAGTCACATGTGTAACCAGGTGAATGCCTTCTGGATCGCTCCTGGCTTCAGTTACGTAGACTCCAAACACGTACAATCCTGCATTATCTGCGCACAACACAACCCAGGTAAAACAGTAAAAGTCCCTAAGAAAGCAACACCCAGACCGCTCTACCCGTTTCAACGACTGCAAATAGACTACATACAACTACCCAAGGTAGGAGTGTATGAATACGTCCTGGTATGTGTAGATCTCTTCTCAGGATGGGTTGAGGCCTATCCAGTAAAATGTGCAAATGCTAAAACAACTGCAGAAAAACTGATGAAGGAACCAGTCTGTCGGTATGGCATCCCAGAAGCCATAGAAAGTGACAGGGGTACACACTTCACTGGAGAAATAATGAGGGACATTATGCAGGCCCTGGGAATAGAGCAGGCATTCCATACCCCTTATCATCCACAGAGCAGTGGAAAAGTAGCGAGATTAAACGGGACACAAACTAAAAATTCAAAAGGCCATGGCAGAGACAGGAAAGAATTGGGTAGAGTGCTTATCCCTGGCACTCTTTTCAGTCAGACACACTCCAAATAGAAAGACAGGCTTGTCTCCTTTTGAAGTCCTTTTTGGTAGTGCCCCAAAAACAGGTCTCTACTTTCCACAAGTGTTACAGATGCAACACGGCACTATGACAGCCTACGTCCAGGCCTTACAGGAAAGACTTAATGTGGTGCATAAACATGTCTTTTCATCCATTCCAGATCCCAATGCAAGTGCAGATGTGCATCAGCTGAGTCCAGGTGATTGGGTGGTCGTGCGCAGACACGTGAGAAGGAGCCTAGATCCACGCTTTGATGGCCCATTCCAAGTCCAGCTGACCACATCCACCTCAGTGAAACTTGAGGGAAAACCCACCTGGATCCACGCCAGTCACTGTAAAAAGGTCACTCCACCGGCAGAATGACAGTCTTGCTAATTATCCTGCTAGGTGTAGCAGGGTTGCTGCACCAAACAAAGACACTGAGCGAACTTTTAAATACAGACTGGGATAATAAACTCATTCGCCACCATATTTCTCTTACTGAGGACATGGAAGGAGAAAAGCCAAAAGACTGTTGGATCTGCACACACACTCCTATTTCTTCAAAGACTATGCCTTATTTAGCCTTACCTCTGGAACCACAGGAGGTATTGGTACCAGACTGTATACACAATGAAACCTGGACTCAATGTAGATTTTTGGGAGAAGATGTACCTCGTGATGTATCTGCTACATTGACTATAGTTGGATGGGTCACTAAACCCTGGTTCCAGCTAAATATCACACGACCCGATGGATACTCGTGGTGGATGGAATACGATTCAGACAAGGGCATAATTGCCAAAATAAAGACTAAGATTCCTCATTCGGGCCCCATTCCTCATGATGGATTATGGTTCAGTCTTCAATACAATGGTGTTGGAAATTGTGGAAAAGACAATAACTGTTTCTATATACATACACATGACTTAACCAAGGACAATGAGACAGTATATCAGAAGGGTATTGAGGGCTGTACATCATCATTTATTAGACGGACTTTTAGGAGGGAGCGGGGTAGCTGTATCTCGGGTATGACCGGAAAACAAATGAACAATACGTGGTGTGCTCATAAAGTCATGAAGGGGCTTCTGAATCTGCTTTATTGTGTACAAAGTCAAACTCACTTTTGTATTTTCCCAGAGGGAGTGTTTTTGGTTTGTGGGAATCGTGCTCACAAGTGGGTGAGCCCTGACATGAGAGGGGTCTGCACACTTGCCAGACTTACACCAGCCACTTTCATAGTTCCTCATAGTGAAGTAGATGTAGCAGCTGTCCCAATTCATACCTTGTATAAACGAGCAGCAGATAATAAACCCCGGCCAAATGGTAGGCCTCATGTAGTAGAAATGGGAAAAGCAAATAAGGTATTTAGTGCTATTTTCATACACCCTTTCTTAATGCAAATGTGGGACAAGCTAGTAGAGGCCACTGACTACCTGGATGATCACATTTCTCAGGTTCTTGAGATTCTAAATGCTACCAATGCTATACAAAAACAATTAATTGTAGTCACTAACCAGCATACTATAGTGCTAGACTTTGTGACAGCAAAAGACGGCGGAATGTGTCAAATAATTGGTCCTGCCTGTTGCCATTACATTGACCCTGCAGGCAACCTCCAGGTTAGAGCAGATATACAGAAAACAAGTGAACTTAGGGATAAATAGTTAAAAGAGCACGATGCCAACAAGGACTCCTGGTGGGGAAATACATTTTCTTTTATGAATCCAGCCAATTGGTTTAAGGGCCTAGCAGGGTGGGTTTCTGGCATTATACAAACCTGTATGCTACATTTGTTGTTCTGTCTACTGCTTTATATAGCTGTAAAAGCATTGATATATGCATTACCTAAACTAATGAATAATGTATGTTCTAAGAGTCCCAGCATTGAACCCTCTGTAGTTTACTACGGATCCCAAATGGCCTCTGCTGACCGGGAGTAGGTGTACACACTGAGGGTGGATGGGTGAAGTGGTAGGAAGACCCCTCATGGGTACTAGGCCCATGAGCCAGCAGCTCCTGTTTGGACGCCTACTGACCGTGTAGTGAAGGTTATACCATTTACAAAAGGGGGAAATTGATATAGAAGGGTTAATAGTTTCTCTATTTCTTCATTAAAGATTTATTGTTATTAGTAAGTATATCTGATGGTAGTTTATAGTCATGGAGCCTACGGAATAAGAGACAGTCTCAAGGATTATTATTGTCTCTAAATGTTCTTCTTATCTTCTTCTTATCTCATATGCATGACTCTACATTTTTGTTTTGCTAAAACTTAAAGGTCATATGAGCAAACTTGTGAAGTCCAGCTAGAAGCTTTATTTTGCAATATCACATTGATCTGTAAATGGTATAAATAAACTGTACTTTGGTTAAATAAACAGAAGAAATTGATCATGCCCACATGAATGCAGGTCTTTTCTCTCCAAGCGCTCGATCTTGTTTAGGTCTGAAGAGGCCTAATTCAGAGGACCTCACTGGTGATCCCATAAGCTGTCTTGTGACAAAACAGAACAGCTACAACAGTTTCCTACTATAGCTACTTTATAGAGGTCATACCCATGCTACTGTGGTTTATGGTTTATATCACACTAGTTATATACATGCTATAGAGCTGGACTATATTTGTTAGCATATAACTTTTGTTCCTTTTTTAATGTGATATATCACTTTTTTACTTAATTATTTTTTTAGTAGTATTACATGTATATGTGACAGAGATACTATGCATTATTAAGGCCTATTATATTGTATTTTTGACTACTAATACTTGCGTTATAACCTGTGTGTCCTTTGAGTGCAGTTTTAGTTTATTTGGTGCTGTATTTCCACTGTGGTTCTGCCGTCCTTTACCTGTCTTACATTGGTCCACCTTTTAATTAATGTTATATGTTATGTTTTACTATTTTCTAAATAAAATGTCATTATCTAGTCGTTTTGTGCATTTTCTTGTATATGATTAGTAGTTCAGTTAGCGCTGACTTGCAGCAATTTGCTTTTGTATTTTCGTACGATACTATAATTTTGTGGTAGCTGTATTATTTTTATTTATATACAGTGCTCAGCATAAATGAGTACACCCCAACAGATTTGTCAGAAAACCTTGTTTCCGATCAGAACGAACATTGACTATGGGACCTCTTACTACAAAATACTCCACAAATATCGGCCACTAATTGCCAACAGGATTTATTTTGCAAAAAAGTAATTTTTCTAATAAATTCATCATATGGCACAAATAAGTACACCTCAATGAAAGTCTTAAAAGGAAAACTAAAGTCTAGATGACAAAATTCTAATTAATAAGAATTCACCCCTAAAGCAGAAAAACCCTTCCCATTTCATGTTGTCAGCGATGGCACCACATGGAAGAGAAATGTCACAAGATCTTTGAAACTCACTTCTTACACTAAGGCTGCACTCACACTAGCGTACAGTATTGGATACGATCTGCTATTGACACTCGGCTCAAACTCTGCTGCAAGCGTGAGCTGTGTCCTCACCGTGATTCTCTCATATGGGAGGATCGGAGTAGAGGTGCGGACAAGAAGGAGAGATTAATTTCTCCATCTTCTCCATTGTCTGTCTTGGTGTATATGGGACTTTACTGATGACATCCGAGTGCAGTCCGATGTTTCACAAGCACTCAGACTTGGATGCGTGCGAGTGAGCAGTGATACACCGCCAATAGCAGCATGCTGCAATTTCTTTCTCATGTCGGATCAGCGTGAGAAAAAAAAATCACTGATCGGCACTGCTCAATAATATAGCATTGATCAGAATGCTATCCAATAAAACATCAAATAGCACTTGTCCGCGTTATTGTCTGGCTATACGCCCCTGTGAGGAGCGCACCCTAAGAAAAGTGAAGGCTCCAAGAAGATCACAAACCTCAGAAACTGAAGCAAAAGTGATGTAGAAATGTAATTCAGCATCTATTAGAGTCATCTTGGTGACCACAGAAGTCAGGGGCATATCCAGGGGGGACGAGCGAGGCATTTGCACCTTTGCCCCAGGTGCAGCAGGCAGGGGGAAGCCATTGAGTGCTGAGCCACGTCCTGGTCAGTCCCTGTCCTAATGCTGATTGTTGTTTTTACCTTTGCTTCTTTCCTTTTGGTTTGTGGTTATCAGGTGTTCTTATTTTTTCTGTCCTATCACATCCCGGTTTCCATTTATACTCTCTTGATATTAGCATTCTCTGCTGGCTAGATTTCTATGTGGATAGTTGCTAAGGCGCTCCAGCCCTGCAGCTATGGGATTTAGGCAGAGACCAGTGCTGTTTTCTCTGTGTTTTCTCATTTGCCTTCCTACACCTATCTTTTGTTTTCTGTTAGGTTGTTAGGAGTTTACCCTTGCTTGCAGTTATTTTGCCTTTGTCTGCTTGTGCACATGTTTTATGTTTCCCCACATTGGGTCCCTTCCTATATCTGCATGCTTTTCCTATCTTGGTTTATAGTGCTTACCAACCTCTCGTCTGGTTCCTCAGGAGGTATGAGAAACAACTCGATGGCCTTTTAGGCAGACAGGTCTGAGATACCAAGATAGGCTTTCTCTCTCCTTTAATCCATCTTGGAAATCTTATGTAATGCCGCCACCAGCGTCCCCACACTGTCTCGCCTCCTTCTCCTGTCAGGGACGCCAGCATACTTTCCCTCCCGGCCACCTAACAGTGGTGTCTGTGTAGGAGGTGGTCAAGAGACCCCCCACTCCTACTACATGTTGTGTTACATAATGTGTGTTTTGGGACTACTATAAAGTGTATAGATGGAAGGCTTGCTGCTGCAGGAAGAGTAATATGCAGGTGCTGGCAAGCACAAAAATAGTTTGGTAACTAAGGCAACAATGAGGGTCTAGGTGTGAGAGAACGTGGATGGTTTAACCCAGACAGAAGAGTGCGGGAAAGTGTCTGTGAGGAGACAGGCTGGACTGAGGGAGATTCAGGAAGTGGTTGTGCCACAGGTGTGGAGAGAAAAGCCGGACGTCAATCAGATGAGCCCAGCTGCCCCGTGACCCAAGAGAAGAAAAGCAAAGCTGCCTCCGTCCTGGCCCAGAGAAGTGCGCACCAACAGACTTCATACCCTGAGAGAGGACGGGTTCCCTGGACAGTACCGTGGGTTTCTACCTGCGCGCACTGGGTAAGGTTTAGTGCGGTGTCTGTAGTTAGAGTGCGGTATCTGCACAGTCCCATTACTAGAGACAGTTAGGTGAGAACACAGAGTATTGAAGTATACAGTATATATTATCTATAGCTGCTTGTACTGTTATTCATTGCGATAGTGGAGGTGTCAGTTGTAGTGCGCTCCAGCTAAATAGCTCCCTTGTGTATTATCCCGCTCCACAATACCCCTTTCCCTATTGCAGCTCTTACGTGTTATCTTCCTGCAATAAAATACCCTGATTGTCTGTGAACTCATCTGGTACTGTAACTTACTCTGCACCACCATGTCCCTCAGTTATTGCTTCACCTGATCTGATCCCTGCTGTCAGCTACTGTCTGGGCCTGCGCACACCATGCAGGTTTTGTTGAGTGCGCTTAGGTTGAGTGTGCCTCTCGGCTCTTAAAGGGCCAGTGTGCCCAAACTCGAAAGTGACTCAGTCTGTGTCTGAGAAGTACTGGTTACTTAAGGCATCGTCCCCTTATGATAGGTGCCTAGGCAATGTGGTCTATTACTAGAGACACCTTGCTACAGTGCCTTGCAAAAGTATTCAGCCCCCTTGAATTTTTCAACCTTTTCCCGCATTTCAAGCTTCAAACAAAGATAAAAATGTTGTTATGTTCTGGTGAAGAATCAACAACAAGTGACACAATTGTGAAGAGGAAGGACATTTATTGCTTATTTTACACTTTTATAAAAAATAAATAACTGTAAATTGGTGCGTGCAATATTATTCATCCCCTGTAAGTGAATACTTTGTAGCGCCCCCTTTTGCTGCGATTACAGCTGCAGTCTCTTGGGGTACGTGTCTATCAGTTTTACACATGGAGAGGTGAAATTCTCGCCCATTCTTTGTAAACAGCTGGAGCTGAGTGAGGTTGGATGGAGGCGTTTGTGAACAGCAGTTTTCAGCTCTTTCCACAGATTCTCGATTGGGTTCAGGTCTGGACTGTGACTTGGCCATTCTAACACCTGGATACGGTTATTTGTGAACCATTCCATTGTAGATTTTGCTTTATATTTGGGATCATTGTCTTGTTGGAAGACAAATCTCCATCCCAGTCTCAGGGCTTTTGCAGACTCCAACAGGTTTTCTTCAAGAATGGTCCTGTATTTGGCTCCATCCATCTTCCCATCAATTTTACCATCTTCCCTGTCCCTGCTGAAGAAAAGCAGGCCCAAACCATGATGCTGCCTCCACCATGTCTGACAGTGGGGATGGTGTGTTCAGGATGATGAGCTGTGTTGCTTTTATCGTTTGGCATTGTGCCCAGATAGTGTGATTTTGGTTTCCTCTGAGCAGAGCCCCTTCTTCCACATGTTTGGTGTCTCCAGGTGGCTTGTGGGGAACTTTAAACAACCCTTTTTATGGATATCTTTGAGAAATATCTTTCTTCTTGCCACTCTTCCATAAAGGCCAGATTTGTGCAGTGTAGGACTGATTGTTGTGCTATGGACAGACTCTCCCACCTCAGCTGTAGATCTCTGCAGATCATCCGGAGGGATCATGGGCCTCTTGGCTGCGTCTCTGATCAGTCTTCTCCTTGTGTGAGATGACAGTTTGGATGGACGGCCGGGTCTTGGTAGATTTGCAGGGGTATGATGCTCCTTCCATTTCAATATGATCGCTTGCACAGGGCTCCTTGGGATGTGTAAAGTTGTGGAAATCTTTTTGTAACCAAATCCGGCTTTAACCTTCTCCACAACAGTATCACGGACCTGCCTGTTGTGTTCCTTGGTCTTCATGATGCTCTCTGCGCTTTACACAGAACATGAGACTATCACAGAGCAGGGGCATTATACGGAGGCTTGATTACACACAGGGGCTTATATTTATCATCAGTCACTTAGGACAACATTGCATCATTCAGAGATCCTCAATCACCTTCTGGAGGGAGTTTGCTGCACTGAAAGTGTCGCGCCCAGGGAAGGGGGTACTCGGTCCCAGGCGGTTGCAGATGGGACCATCACTTTGGTGGCCGTTGCCCGGTCCCGTGCCCTGGGGTTTCTTTTGTAAAAGGGGAGTATTTACAGGGGAGATAAGAGTTAATGTTCATGTGACCTGCGGGTTGTGGTTAAAGGTGTAGAACCGCCGCTGCTGAATGTGGGTACTCTCAGGGCAGGTGGTAGTTGCAGCAATGATGTTGGGCCCTCCGCAGGTAGGGCCGAGCCTGGGAGACGTGTAGGGCAATAACGGGGACCACACAAGGTTGTAATGAACAGTCTCTACTTTCTCGGACCCAGGGGTTGCTGGTTCAGGTCCCTTGGAGTATCAGTGCCAATGTAGTGACCCAGGTTGCTCTGTCCCTGACACTCTCTGTTGGTTTTGCCCCCGTAGTGTGGAGTATTTGGGGCCCGACTGTCCCTTTTGAGGTTACAGTCTCCTTCTCTCTACGGTGGGCAGTGGGGACCCTGTGGGGAGGTAAGTGTCCGAACCCCAATCCTAGTTTACTGCTGATGCCCCCGGATTATTTGGTTTGGTGAAGTCCGTGTAGGTGTCCTCACCGAGCAGGTATTTATCAAACCGTGTAGAACTGGCGCCTGATCTAGGGCCCTGTGCCTTGTGCATGCTCTGGTCCCAGCGGTATCTCCGGTACCCGACCTGGCGACCTCTCTCCTGTGCCCCCGGGTCACCACTGCACGGACCCAGCTCAGGCACGTCCGCAAACCTCTTCTGTGTGCCACACTTCTCTCTACTAACTGCTGACCCCTCTCACCAGGCTGGCTAATCCCGGGACTTGTTCCATCCCATAGGCGACCATCCCCTTACATGGTTAACCCTCTATGCTTGGTGTGGAGTACTAGGATTTTGGGTGTGCTTTGGTGGTATTGGCACTGGTACTCCAGGTCCCAGGGGTAGGTCCTGCATTCCCAAGAGGATCCAGTTCTTTGTAGTGCCCTGAGTGGCTCAGGGGAGCTACAAAAGTAAAGGGAATGAATAATATTGCACGCCCCACTTTTCTGTTATTTTTTACAAAAGTGTAAAATAAGCAATACATTTCCTTCCTCTTCACAATTGTGTCACTTGTTGTAGATTCTTCACCAGAACATTCACATTTTATCTTTGTGTTTGACACCTGAAATGTGGGAAAAGGGTGAAAAATTCAAGGGACCGAATACTTTTGCAAGGCAGTGTAGTTGTCAGGTCCCATTACATGTATACACATCAATACCTTTGCTTGCTAATTTGTTACTGATGTCCTAGTACCTGCCTGATCCTTAAAATCTGCTGCACTCATCAGTACCTGCTGTGCCATCCGTGCCCGCTGTACCTACCATACCTGTTGCACCTGCTGTACCAGTCAGTTTTGCTGTACCCTGTACCTGCCTTCATGAACGATCCAGTCTGCACCTGTCTGCACCAGAGACTGTTAGTGCCTGCTTCTGTGCCCATACCAGCATCCCCGAATGTTGGGGTCAGCTGTCACAGTACCGTCACTCCCTGGAGTAGCACCTGGAGGCTACCTTCCAGCAAAAAGCTATCTTTGCTATCAGAGACCCTAATGAAGACAAGGTAATTGCTTAGTTTGCCCATCCAGGTTGAGTCGGAGCTGTGGCACAGTGGGTCCACACCCATGAGCGTAACAACTTATGTACATAACAGGCGGTGCGAGGTGTCTACCAAGCGGTAGCCTTCTGCTGCCCACTGGACGGAGACTCAGATGTTTTTCAGATGTGAGTACAATTTAAGTTCTAACCACCAGCACTTCTGGGTCAAGACAACGTCAGAAGAGTGATCAGCCCATCCAATCACACTGCTGACGTCACTCTGCAGTGCCGCAGACGTACAGACAGCATTGATGGTAAGTGAAAAAAGAAAAAAAAAAAGGTTTTTCAGCCTACTGTATAAGGCCATATGTCAAGTCCAGGTTCAGTGCATGGAATCCAGGATAGGCTTTCGCAGTAGGTTAATTGTAGATAGGTAGAAAAAAATCCACTGTGGCCTGCTTCAAAAAAGTTTTTTTTAAAACTCCATTTTATTAAAAATAAAAATCACACATATTTAAAATCTAACGCGTTCCAGACCCTAAGAATAGCGGCTCCTTAATCATAGATAGTGTATTGTTCAGTAAGAACAAATTTATGTGAGCACATACAGATGGCCGTCACTAAAGAGAGGCCCCGGGGACAGATATAATGACATCATTAACATTCAGGAAAGTCCACGTCATATAATATGTTTTCCAATTTTATAGGTAAATACAACAGAAATTATTTTAGCAAAGTATTTTAAAGCAAATACATGTTATTGGTGTAATTTATCTAATTTCACCTGACCTAATATATAAAAAAAATTTAAAAAAAAACAAAACAAAAAAAAAACAAAACACCCTGTACAAATTTTCTATTCTGAAAATATTTTCACTTATTTTTTAAAAAATATACATTAGGTGATTATGGTAATTAAGACCCATGGGAATGCACACATTCAGATTTACAATCCAGCGAGCTTCCCTGGAAAGAAGCAGATTTTTCTGATCTCCTCTAGAAGGTTGTCTGACTTTCTCAATTCCCAGTATCATAAGGGAGGACACATTACCAGAGTGGATTTCTGCAGAGTGGTTGGACAATCCTGAGAGCGGTCTGTTAGTAGTACTAGAGCCGGAGATACGACTGAGATGGGCTCTGCCAGGCGTTTCTTTATGGTGGGGGTAGTACATCCTATATAGTATTTATCGCATAAAGTGCATTGTGCCTCGAATAGAACATGACTGCTCAAACAATTAATAAACGATTTTATATCATAGACTTTACTTGTATGGTCAGTGAATGTCTTTACATAGATTGCACTTGGGGCCCTTGCACTTTTATGAACCTTTTACATCTAACCATGTACAGTGGAACCTTGGTTAACGAGAACAATGCGTTCTGGGAGTTGCTTGTAAACCAAGTTACTCGTCTAGCAAAGCAAGATTTTCCATAGGAAATATTGCAAGATCAAACAATTCATTCCACAACTTGTTCAATGTCCCATCCTGGTCCCCTATTGTGCCATTCCACACATGCACAAACACACACAAGCACGCACACACACATATTATGCTCACCTTACCTTCCATTCCATCGCCGGCCTCCCGGTTCTTGTAGTTTGCCAATACAGAATGTGTATAGGTAACCATCGCGACGATGGAGGAACGTCCGCTGCTAGAGCGCTGACGTCAAAGGCAGGAGCCGCTTACCTCTGATTGGTCAGCGCGCTGCCTTTGAGAAGCAGCTGACAGCGGAAGTTCCTTAATCGTCGCAATGGTTACCCGATACACATCCTGTATCGGCGGACTATAAAAACCGGGAGGCCGGCGATGGAACAGAAGGTAAGGTGAGCATAATATGTGTGTGCATAGGCAAATTATAATGAGGGCAATCTGGGCTACCGCCCGGGGCCCAAGTCTCCAGGGGGCCCATTCACCATGCACCATGGAGCGAGGGGGCTGCACCATGGAGCGAGGGGGCTGCACCATGGAGCGAGGGGGCTTCACCATGGAGCGAGGGGGCTGCACCATGGAGCGAGGGGGCTGCACCATGGAGCGAGGGGGCTGCACCATGGAGCGAGGGGGCTTCACCATGGAGCGAGGGGGCTGCACCATGGAGCGAGGGGGCTGCACCATGGAGCGAGGGGGCTTCACCATGGAGCGAGGGGGCTGCACCATGGAGCGAGGGGGCTGCACCATGGAGCGAGGGGGCTGCACCATGGAGCGAGGGGGCTGCACCATGGAGCGAGGGGGCTTCACCATGGAGCGAGGGGGCTGCACCATGGAGCGAGGGGGCTGCACCATGGAGCGAGGGGGCTGCACCATGGAGCGAGGGGGCTGCACCATGGAGCGAGGGGCTTCACCATGGAGCGAGGGGCTTCACCATGGAGCGAGGGGGCTGCACCTTGGAGCGAGGGGGCTGCACCATGGAGCGAGGGGGCTGCACCATGGAGCGAGGGGGCTGCACCATGGAGCGAGGGGCTTCACCATGGAGCGAGGGGGCTTCACCATGAAGCGAGGGGGCTGCACCATGGAGCGAGGGGGCTGCACCATGGAGCGAGGGGCTTCACCATGGAGCGAGGGGCTTCACCATGGAGCGAGGGGGCTGCACCTTGGAGCGAGGGGGCTGCACCATGGAGCGAGGGGGCTGCACCTTGGAGCGAGGGGGCTGCACCATGGAGCGAGGGGCTTCACCATGGAGCAAGGGGCTTCACCATGGAGCGAGGGGGCTGCACCTTGGAGCGAGGGGGCTGCACCATGGAGCGAGGGGGCTTCACCATGGAGCGAGGGGCAGCACCATGGAGCGAGGGGGCTGCACCATGGAGCGAGGGGGCTGCACCATGGAGCGAGGGGGCTGCACCATGGAGCGAGGGGCTTCACCATGGAGCGAGGGGGCTGCACCATGGAGCGAGGGGGCTGCACCATGGAGCGAGGGGCTGCACCATGGAGCGAGGGGCTTCATGCACAGGAGTAATGGTGAGTAATGTGAGGAGGTGTTTGGTTTTTGGGGGTCGCAGTATAGCTGGATTTAACAACATGGGCCTGCATATTAAAGGGAACCTGTTAGGGCAAAAAAGCATTATAACCTACAAGAAGCAGCCTGTGTGAGCTATTAACCCCTTCCTACCCATCCCTGTGTTGTAATAATGTGTAATATGAAAGTAATAAAATAACGTTTTATTACTTACATATTCCCTATGAAAACAGCATAGGTCTCTAGCCCCATGAGTGTCACATTGTCCTGTGGGCGTGCTACCATGGATTTACATGAGCGACGTCACGTCAGCTCCTTCAGAATCTCGTGCGTGCACGTGCTTACCATTCACGCCACTTCATCCTGGTGTTTGCTGGTCGGTTTCTGACGCGCACTGCACATGCTCAGAAAACTCCTGTGGTTCCTGTCATGCGCAATGCACGTCAGAAACCGACCAGCAAACAGCTGGATGAGGCTTTTTTTGACCTGACAGATTCCCTTTAAGGATTGCACAGTATGGGCCTTCATATTGGGAATTGTACAATATGAGCCTGCATATTGAGGGATCGCACAGTATGGGTCTGCATAATGGGGGATTGTACCGTGAAAGTTCTGCATATTGGGAATTGTGCAGGGAAAGGGTGATTTTCTTTATGTGTCTGTCTGTCTGTCTGTATGTATATATATATATTTATATATATATATGGGACTGGATGGGAAAAGGCGTGATCTTGTATGTGTGGGGCTGCGTACTGGGATGCTGTGCAGGAAAGGGGGTGATGTTACACTCTTGGGGAATGAGGGGGTGATGTTAAAGTTGTTAGGGGGCTGCGTACTCTGGGGCTTCATGCTGGGGTACTACCTGCTAACGGACTGAGTGGGAAAGGGTTAGGGTTAGATTTACTTGCTTAGGGCTACAAACTAGGGGGGCTGCATGGAGAAGAGGGTGGTGCTGCTTGCTGAGGGGGCTGTGTGGTGAAGGGAGTAATGTTATATGCATGGGGCTGTATAGGGAAGGGGATTATATTATACGTGGGGGGCTCCGTGCTGGTGGGGCTGAATGGTGAAGGATTATGGTTACTTATGTGGGGAAGTGAGTAGTATTTCATATGTGGAGAAGGGGGTGATGGTACGTAGGTGGGGAAGTCCTCCCTAACCCACAATTCATTATATAGTCCTCAGTGTCCTCCCTACTCCACAATTCATTATATGTAAGGTATGTGTGACGCCCTGGCAAAACCAGGGTGTCACAGAGCCTGCAAAAATCCAGCAAAGTGCAGGCCATTCTCCTCCTTGGTAACCTGATCCCACACCAGTGCAGCAGGACAGACCCCCCCCCAGTGTAAGAGGTAAACAGAGCAGCGGGGGAGGGGCGAGTGCAGAGTGTGTGAGGAGTGTGAAGAGAGCAGACCAGGGGAGGATAGCTCTTGGCTGCTATAAGGAAGGGAAGGGTGAGGAAGGGGCCCGAGGTAGCCGGGGCAGGGTAGCGGCCCGCCGGTATCCCAGGAAGACCCGGATCACTGCAGGGGAGTGGGTTCCCCGTTCCCGACTGGGAAGGAAAAAGAAGCGTCTAGCTGCAGGGCAAGAACCGGATCCTGCTGCACCGTGTGAGGGACCTAAACACCATCCGCACCGAAGGCTGCAGACACCGGCAGTTTCTAGTTTACCAGTGACTCTGTGTGGATTAACTGTGAGTACAATAGTGCCATCAGGCACCGCACCGCCGCACTGCGCCCTGCAGCTTCCCTCTCCCCCCATCGGGCCCGGGGACACACCGCCCCTACCCACGGAGGGGTTAACACCAAAGCTGCGCCACAACAACAATCCCGGACGAGCCCCCACCATCACCAGCAGCGGTGGTACCCAACCATCACCACAACCCCGTAGGTGGCGTCACAACCGACATCCCATCACCAACCAACCTTCCCTCCCCTTTTCACTCGTGGGCGAGGAGGCGCTGCTCGAGCCCCCGGGTCCGGCCCCGTGCTCGAGCCACCGAGGAGCAGAAGCACCGGACCCAAGCGCCAGCGAACCCCTCAGGAACAGGATCCTACCCATCTACTCACCAGTAGAAATGTGCCTTGCAGTCCCTGCCGGCTGGAAAATTTGAAACTCCGCCATCTTGGGCGCGAAAAGTTCCCGCTCGAGCCGTCTTCCCCGAGCAGGGAAGGCGCGAAAAGCGAAACCCCGCCCCCAGAGAAGGAGGTGCCAGAGAGAACCAAGGGGGTCGGAGAGCGAGCGGTTCCCCATGTAACCGAAGGGATAAAGGGCAGGGATGCCAGGACTTTGCCATTCACCCGGTTCCTGGAAGCACAAGCGCAAGATGTCCGGCAACCCTGAGATCCCGGAGCCCGTGCCAGGAACAGCGGCGTGTGTGGAGGCCCGGACAGCGCAGATGTGCTGCCGCCTGCAGGCCCAAGTCCAGTTCCTGATGGAGTGAGGGGCGGCTGAAATGCAGGAGGTGGCGACGGCCGTGCGGAAACGCAAGGTGGAGGCAGAATTGGAGGAGCGGGTAAGCGACCCACGCCCCTGTGTCCCGGAGGGACCGGTCGCTGCGGCTGAGGGGCCGGGTCTGCGCCCGTTCACCCTGCTGCCTCCCCAGCTACCCCGCCGATCGGTCCGCTGCCCCCAACACCGGCAGTGGAGTCCAACTCGTCCGCCCCAGAGGAAAAGCCTGTAGGCGCTGCCCGCAGACGACCCTACGAACCACCCGCATCAATCCCGTTACCATGGAAGGTCCCTCGGGAGATGTCCGTCCGAGAGGAGAAGCCGCCGGTCCCGGAAGTGACCGCGCCTAGGAGAGTCCCGGCCCCGGCAGTCCGCCCGGCCGTGGAAGTAGTGGAGGCCGCCAGCAGGAAGGCCCAGCAGGTGATGCCCGCCATCCCTAAAGCCCACGCCTCGGCTGAGGCAGCGCCGGGTCGCCGCTGTAAGGCAGCATCCCAGGCCGCGTTACCGCAGGACTTCCCAGAGAGGGTATCAGTCGTAGCCGGTACGGGGGAGATCCGGCGGGGCCCGACCCGTGTGCAGCAGGGGTACGCAAATGCCCCCTTTTGGGATAGGCAGCCGAGCCAGCTGGGCCGCGAGATTGCCGCCAGAGAGCAACAGAGAGCTGAAGTGCTGGCCCGCACAATCAAAGAGAAAGACAATCTCCGGAACGCTACATACCGGGTGCGGGGCCCGATCTACGAGGGCCAGGTCAGGCGGTTTGATCCCCAGAGGGGATATGGATTTATTTACGAGCCGCCGGGCCTGGAGGCCGAAATCTTTGTAGCCCGCAGAGACGTGAATTCTCATCTCCCGACGGGCCACCGTGGCCGTGACCTGCAACCGGGTGACCTGGTGACGTACACCCGACACTGCGGGGAAAGGGGCTGGTTCGCCCTTGATGTGAAGGAGAGAGGAAGCCGCAGTGTCCCTAGGCGGCCCCAGTCCCCTCCCCCACCGTTCCGTCCGGATGTGGAGCTGGAGGAGGAGTACGACGACGGCGACCTCAAGTAATAATCAGCAAAAAGTCCCCGTTGGGACCTACAGAGTGGTAGCCCGTTGGCTATGAAGAGTTTGGCCACTGTTGGGACCTTAAGTTACATGCTGGCCTAAAGCCTATGCCCACATGAGAAACTACTCATGAACACGGCCGAGAACTAGCAGGCCACCCACGAACTTGTGGGCTTGTAAATAATTGTGGGCTGGAGTCCTGTTGACCACCTCCGGAGAGGCAGGTTGGAGGAGGGACCTGCAGCAGAGCAGGCTGGGGTCCGGTCACCACCAGGACCGGTGACCATCCTCCGGGGTCAGGGGTCCCCCTGGACGTGGGGCCCCCTGAATGACAGTCGGGTGCGACATACCGTACCCGTTCCTGCTTAGGCAACCTGAACCAGGTTCTGTTTTCCGGACTGCGGAAAAGGGGTGCTGCCCGCTTCTTAGGGGCAACATCAAGGTTTAGGTTGTTTGGGTGGGAAGCGGAAGAAATGGGACCCGTCCGTGTTATTGAAAATGTT
The DNA here is from genome assembly GCF_048569485.1 of Anomaloglossus baeobatrachus. Taxonomy (NCBI): domain Eukaryota; kingdom Metazoa; phylum Chordata; class Amphibia; order Anura; family Aromobatidae; genus Anomaloglossus; species Anomaloglossus baeobatrachus. The sequence continues at coordinate 4,069,439 of NC_134354.1, read as the reverse complement.
TTTATTAATGTTTGCAACGTTTAAGTGACATGCCTCCCGTAAGGGAAGATTTGAAAATGCATACTGTTATTTGTTATTTATCTTTTTCAGAAAAATAAAACCGGTGGTGGACGGGCAGCCTGCGGACGGTCTGCGTTTTACCAAGGGGGAGTGTGACGCCCTGGACCCCAGGGGTCACAGAATAACATCACATACACACACGAACACCCGTCAAACAAAAACTCTTGTTGCCTCCTCCAGGGTCTGATGTCCACACCAGGTGGGGCGGAGCCAGGTATTTGGCCCCACCCACCGAGGCGCTCACAGGCCTGGAGGCGGGAAAAGTAGTGAGTCAGTTCAGTTCAGTTTAAGTGGAGTTGAGGAGTTGAAGTGGAGAGACTGTGTGTGTCTGGGTCGGAGCCCAGGCACCATCAGCAAGGTCGGCAGACGGTGGTGGCCGTCTGCAGGAGTAGGTGGAGGTCTGCGGAACCGTAGGACCGGGGTCGGGCGGTGGCCCGCCAGTACCGAACCGGGGAGTGGATTAAAGCCAAGCACCAAGGCAGGGTACTCAGACCCCGACTAGGCTCGGAAGCCGCCGTAAAGGTCGAATTCTCTGATTGTGGTCTGGACCTCAGGGGTTCATTCCCACCCAAGTCCCGTCAGAAGGCAACAGCCCAACCCGTCCGGATAAGAGCCACCGCCAACGGCCAGAGATCCAAAGGCCAGCGCCTGCGGGCAAAACGGGCTCTCCCGACACGTACAAGCCGGGGAGCGGACCACCCGTGGGAATCCATAGGGGTCAAACACTTACACACAGGTGCAGGGAAAGACAGCCACCATCAACCCGTCCGGGGAGAGTGATGACACCGCAGCCGACTGCGGGCCCCGTCCATCCAGCCGTTTGGTTTACCAGAGAATCTGTTATTGACTATCTGAGTGAGTACACCAGTGCCATCCGGCACAGCGCTGCACCGTAACGCTGCCCCGCTTCCGCGCTGCCTCCCCACATCGGCACCTGCACCTATCCCCTACTCATCAATCCAACCCCCCAACCGGGGCCCCGGGACCAACAGCCCCTACCCACGGAGGGGCCAACACCTCAGCTGCTCCCCGCCATTGCTGCCGAGAACCCCCGTCACCAGCAGCGGTGGTGCCCACCATCACCACAACCCTGTGGGTAGCGTCACAACCGGCATCCCACCACCAAACCTCCCCTTTTCACTCGTGGGCGAGGAGGTGCTGCTTGAGCCCCGGGTCCGGCCCCGTGCTCGAGCCACCGAGGAGCAGAAGCACCGGACCCGAGCGCCAGCGATTCCCCAGGCGAGCGGCGTTCCCCAAAAACCCCTCCGCCCGCGACAACTTGGCGTCACGAACAGGATCCTACCCATCTACTTACCAGGCAAAAAAGAAGAAAAAAAGCGATCAAAGGAGCCTAATCATGCAGAGATAAATTGTATCAAAAATTAATTTTATTTGCACATATATTTATTACAAGAATTTGTTAAGGGACATCTATTATGCATCATAATTATATCCATACACCACGGAACTGTCAATATTGTTCATATATATTATGATTTTTTATACATATCTCAAACACTATGCCAATTAATATTGTGTCAATCAGACTATTGAAATTCACATGACAGACATCATGAACAAATTGCACCAATTACGATATAAGTCATGCACTAAGTAACAAATAAATCACAATTTGCGTGTTCTACCATTATATGATCGATGCCAATTATTTATATCCAGGGCCACTAGGGGTCACTGTTACATGTACAAATAGAACGTCCTGTCTGTCATATGAATCTACACCGCACAATCAGTTTTAAAAGGGGATTGAATCCATACAGGTGCGCACCATGAACTCACTGCTATAGATTCCCATGTATACAGCAAAATCTAGCAAATTTGCAAAGAACAATATTCACATATGTGACAGCAAAGTGTAATCAGTATAGTCAGTTACCGTTGGAAAGGCTCACACCCGACACGTGTTTCGATCTTCTTCCTCACGGGGTGTGTCTTACTGACCGGAGAGGGGGTTTAAATATCGCCCCCTGCCAATCACCGCATAACACCTATAATGACGCATAGGCTGTCATGGTGATTTGCTGACGTGAGACAGGCCACCGCGTCACAACTCACCTGACTCAGGGCACCATTTGGCCCGAGGCAGGGGAGCCGGGAAGATACAGTGAAACCGGACAAACGTCGGCACACATGACAGCCATGCGTTCACGTGTGCGGAAATGTTTATGAGCATATATCAAATATAAGGAGGGAAAGAGGAATGATATCCGTATTATATAAATTTATAGTGAATAAATATATGAATAAACAGTTATATCTTAATACGGACTCCATTACATTAGTGTTACATCGGGGGATATGTGAAACAATACTCCTATTCTAATGCTCTTATTGAGATAATCCACATAATTATAACAAAAAAGCACACATTTTTTATATATAATATTCATTTCAACACTTGTACCATCACATAGGTTGCATTCAATAACATAGACATTCATATATGACATATATTATCCATATATAGTAATAATTTATATCAAAAACCACTATTATATAGCACATTAAGTGTACATGTCAACGCAACATATACACTTAGAAAGAATACTGCATATATTGATCTAATGCAACCATATAGTGTGGATAATCTCCCATCCAAGCATTGACGGATATAGTGCTACTTAGCATGCTTCAATTGACATTTATACGTGTCATCCAGTTGTTCACATATCTCCGGTTTACAAGTTTTTCTCTCTATATATTCCTCCAAAAATGAGTCCCTCCTCGTAAATTCCAGTATATACATACATTAAGCTACAAAAAATAGGAAATGGTCAATTAGACAAAAGTTAATTTACCATATTTAAAAATGATGCAAAAGGCATATATTGATATATTACAAAATATGTAACCCACACGGCGGAACGACATGATCCCAGACAATACTATAAAAAGGATGCAAAGCTGATGTTTTCATTGAGGCCAGATGGATACACAGTACCCAATGTGTATATCCATCTGGCCTCAAGTTGGGCCAACCTCCTACTGACTTCCCCTCCTCTGATTCCCAAATCCAACTGGTCAATCCCTTTCACCTTAAGCAAACCACCATTGCATGAGTGGCATCTATGGAAATGTTTTGGGATAGTTTTTAAACTATCAAAATCAGTGGTGTTCCAGGCAGCCTCAATACCCAAAACATGTTCTCGAGTTCGCACCTTTAACTGACGCGTTGTCATCCCGATGTATATTTTTGGGCATGGACACGTAGCGTAGTAAATTACTGCTTTTGAATTGCACGTAATTTTCTTGCGTATCTCATACACTTTGCTGTTATTAGCGTCAGTAAAGGTGCTCTCACTACAGATATTGGGGCATGCTACACATTCCCCACAAGGTGAACAACCGAATTTTCTATTTTTCTGTTATGCTTTTCAAACATTCCCAAAAATGTCTTATTTTTATTCTCCCCCTCATAATGGCTGCAGATAAGGTGATCCCGCAGATTCTTGGCTCTGCGCATAGTAATGGATAGATGTTTGGGAATAATTTTATTCAGTCGGGTCAGCCTGGAGAATAGGCCATGCCCTATTCAAACATTCGCGTATCCAGGGAATCTGTGCACTATAATTGGTGATAAACCTAATCTGATCACCCTCAGACCTGGGTTTGGAATACAGTAGGGAATTTATAGATGAATATTTAGCACGATGGTACGCTTTTTTAATCATCCTCCCACTGTATCCTCTTTCCCTAAATTTCTCCATTAAAGTTACTGATTGTTGTTCAAAGACCTCATCCAAGGAACAGATCCTTCTTAGTCTAAGGAACTGTCCAATCGGCACCGATTTAATCATAAATCGGGGATGGGCTGAGGACGCATGGATTAACATGTTTGTAGATGTTGGTTTACAATAATGGTCCGTTTGCAGGACATCGTTAGCGTCTCGCCTCACCATGATATCCAGGAACTCAATTTGCTCCCGGGACCACTTAAAAGTGATCTTGATGTTGTGCCCACTCGAGTTTACTCCCTGCATAAACAAATTAAGTTCATCAATAGATCCCTGCCAGATCAGGAAGATGTCATCGATGTACCGCGTCCATAAAAGGACGCGGTCCATCAACGGCTCCCGATCCGACAGGAGAAGGTCCCTCTCCCACAGCCCCAGGAATAAATTTGCATATGATGGGGCAAAAGCCGCTCCCATTGCAGTACCCTGAAGCTGCAGGTAGAAGGACCCCAAAAAAAAAAAAAATTATGAGTGAGGGAGAACTCGAGAAGGCGCAACACCAGACCACGCATTTCGGGAGGCATATCAATTGAATCCAGAAAAATTTCTACAGCATGAATGCCATCCTCATGTATGATGTTGGTGTAGAGGGACTCAACGTCCCCCGTCACCAGCACCGTATCTCTACCTACATGAGGGCCATCAATCTTCCTGAGAAAGTGACCGGTATCTTTAATATATGATGGTAAACATTCAACCTTTGGTTGAAGGATTGAATCAATCCACCGGTTGACCTTCTCAAGAAAATTGCCACACCCCGATATAATCGGTCTCCCAGGGGGCGTGGTGGCATTTTTATGAAGTTTTGGTAGCAGGTAGAATGTGGCAATAGTTGGTTCTGCCAAAAGTAGTGCTGAAGCCAAATCTTTATCGATAACACCGCCATCTGTTGCCTCACCTATAATTTTCTTAAGTTGTAATACAAATGCAGAGAGGGGATTGAACGTCAAGTCAAGATGTTGGCCCACCAAGTATTTGGTGGGCCAACATCTGACATTTTGAATGAAACAACGCACGGCTTGGTTGACATATTCTCTGAGATACAGCGTATGACCATTAGGCGTACTCGCCTGTGGTGGAATTGAGCCCTATTGGAACGGTATTTAGGTAAAAAACTCATACCCAGAGGCCTGCGCATTAGAGTTACACCTTCATTTGTGGTTGATGATGAACCCTTTGTTGAGAAATGGGAAGATGCTTGCAACTTATGTTTCAATACATTGATGCAATTATTGATTGAAATGGATACCTCTTCCCTCAATAAATTGGAAATGACTTTGGATTTAAAACAAACAGAGTTTAGATCCCAATGCTCAGAAGAAAAATTGAAAGAGTATGATGACATATTAACCAAAAAATTGGAACAGGTTGTTAAGAAAATCCACACTACCCAGACCAATAAATTGAACAGAGATCACAATGATCTCCAGAAAAAACAGGTTTACTTATGGAGAAGATCAAATGATGGAACAGCGGGTCCCAGTAGGGCCTCGTCACAGTCATCCCTGACATCAGTGAGTGATACTTCTGACGCATCTCTATCGGTCATTACCACAAGATCAGGAGCGAGACTTGATGGGGGGATTCGATCCAATCGCAGATTTTATAATAATCAAAATACATCCGGATACCGGAAACAAGATAACAAGGTAATTAACCTTAGTTCATACCAGTTATCCGATATTGATCTACAGCTTCTAGAAAGGGGTTTATCCTTTTCTCCGGTTACTAGTTTTGATTTATTTACGGTTATTAAAGATCTACATATATTTGCAAGGTCAATTCTTTTCAAAAAACATTTCTTTGACGATACCCTTTGTTCTCTATTTCCCACAGAGGAAGAACAAAATGCGGTAAAAATCCTTCAAGAATTGGCCATTGAACATAATACTGCGATTGGAGGTAAGATTCCTCCCTCCATCAGGCCTCGCTCTAAAAAGTTCCTTCCACTATCCACATGCACAAATGTGGAATTGTTTGTGAAGGTGGTCACTAGGGAACTAGAGAAGATCCCTCAACAAGTGGTTAATGACAATTTGACCAAAATAGAATGTGTCAGACACCAGGAACTCAAAAAATTACCGGGAGTAGTGCTGAAGCCGGCTGATAAAGGCGGTAACATCGTCATCTGGCCCACCTGTATGTATGAGAGAGAGGCATTTAAACAGCTTAAAAATGAAATATGTTATAAAAAGTTGACGTTCAATCCCCTCTCTGCATTTGTATTACAACTTAAGAAAATTATAGGTGAGGCAACAGATGGCGGTGTTATCGATTAAAGATTTGGCTTCAGCACTACCTGTGGCAGAACCAACTATTGCCACATTCTACCTGCTACCAAAACTTCATAAAAATGCCACCACACCCCCTGGGAGACCGATTATATTGGGGTGTGGCAATTTTCTTGAGAAGGTCAACCGGTGGATTGATTCAATCCTTCAACCAATGGTTGAATGTTTACCATCATATATTAAAGATAACGGTCACTTTCTCAGGAAGATTGATGGCCCTCATGTAGGTAGAGATACGGTGCTGGTGACAGGGGACGTTGAGTCCCTCTACACCAACATCATACATGAGGATGGCATTCATGCTGTAGAATTTTTTCTGGATTCAATTGATATGCCTTCCGAAATGTGTGGTCTGGTGTTGCGCCTTCTCGAGTTCTCCCTCACTCATAATTTTTTTATTTTTTTTGGGGTCCTTCTACCTGCAGCTTCAGGGTACTGCAATGCGGGCGGCTTTTGCCCCGTCATATGCAAATTTATTCCTAGGGCTGTGGGAGAGGGACCTTCTCCTGTCGGATCGGGAGCCGTTGATGGACCGCGTCCTTTTATGGACACGGTACATCGATGACATCTTCCTGATCTGGCAGGGATCTATTGATGAACTTAATTTGTTTATGCAGGGAGTAAACTCGAGTGGGCGCAACATCAAGATCACTTTTAAGTGGTCCCGGGAGCAAATTGAGTTCCTGAATATCATGGTGAGGAGAGACGCTGACGATGTCCTGCAAATGGACCTTTATTGTAAACCAACATCTACAAACATGTTAATCCATGCGTCCTCAGCCCATCCCCGATTTATGATTAAATCGGTGCCGATTGGACAGTTCCTTAGACTAAGAAGGATCTGTTCCTCGGATGAGGTCTTTGAACAACAATCAGTAACTTTAATGGAGAAATTTAGGGAAAGAGGATACAGTGGGAGGATGATTAAAAAAGCGTACCATCGTGCTAAATATTCATCTAGAAATTCCCTACTGTATTCCAAACCCAGGTCTGAGTAAGGTGATCAGATTAGGTTTATCACCAATTATAGTGCACAGATTCCCTGGATACGCGAATGTTTGAATAGGGCATGGCCTATTCTCCAGGCTGAGCCAACTGAATAAAATTATTCCCAAACATCTATCCATTACTATGCGCAGAGCCAAGAATCTGCGGGATCACCTTATCTGCAGCCATTATGAGGGGGAGAATAAAAATAAGACATTTTTGGGAATGTTTGAAAAGCATAACAGAAAAATAGAAAATTCGGTTGTTCACCTTGTGGGGAATGTGTAGCATGCCCCAATATCTGTAGTGAGAGCACCTTTACTGACGCTAATAACAGCAAAGTGTATGAGATACGCAAGAAAATTACGTGCAATTCAAAAGCAGTAATTTACTACGCTACGTGTCCATGCCCAAAAATATACATCGGGATGACAACGCGTCAGTTAAAGGTGCGAACTCGAGAACATGTTTTGGGTATTGAACACAGAAGAAAAAAGGACTCGCCGTGCAAAGGAAAAGTATAATCATATTCAATCAGAATCACAACCACCAAAAGTGCATATAAAAAATCACTTTTATTATAAGACCAGGTAAAAGGCCGGTTGGATTAACATCATGTATATATAGTTCAGTACAAAAGGTAAAGATCATGAAATAACGAGGACAAAGGAAAAAGCAGCACATAAACCCAAACATGGAAGAGAGTGATAGGCTGATAAACATTTCACCCTAAGGTTGTTCAGAGTAACTCACAAGAGAATAGGAGTGATGTCCCATAGGGGAAAAGCCAGGGCACTCTTCCTCCTATACCTCCCCCTTATGAAGCTATAGGCGAGACGCGTAGGGGCACACGACTCTGCGATCTGGCTGATTCAATCTGACATATGGGTAAGTGTGATTAAACCTGATTTGCTTTTGGATATGCTCCATGTAATATGTTCCCCTGTTTTTGTGAGGCTGTTTCAGCCCTGACTTTTTGACACAGTACAGGGAGCTTTTTGGATATATGCATGTGAAGCATTTTCTTTGTATAAATCTGACTAACCACACTTACCCTGGCTTTTCCCCTATGGGACATCACTCCTATTCTCTTGTGAGTTACTCTGAACAACCTTAGGGTGAAATGTTTATCAGCCTATCACTCTCTTCCATGTTTGGGTTTATGTGCTGCTTTTTCCTTTGTCCTCGTTATTTCATGATCTTTACCTTTTGTACTGAACTATATATACATGATGTTAATCCAACCGGCCTTTTACCTGGTCTTATAATAAAAGTGATTTTTTATATGCACTTTTGGTGGTTGTGATTCTGATTGAATATGATTATACTTTTCCTTTGCACGGCGAGTCCTTTTTTCTTCTGTGTTCAATATATTGTTTCTTAAGGACGTGCTTGAGCGGTCGTAAGATAGCCGCACTTATGACTCCACAACTGCGGATTTGTTTATTTATGTTTTGGGTATTGAGGCTGCCTGGAACACCACTGATTTTGATAGTTTAAAAACTATCCCAAAACATTTCCATAGATGCCACTCATGCAATGGTGGTTTGCTTAAGGTGAAAGGGATTGACCAGTTGGATTTGGGAATCAGAGGAGGGGAAGTCAGTAGGAGGTTGGCCCAACTTGAGGCCAGATGGATATACACATTGGGTACTGTGTATCCATCTGGCCTCAATGAAAACATCAGCTTTGCATCCTTTTTATAGTATTGTCTGGATCATGTTGTTCCGCCGTGTGGGTTACATATTTTGTAATACATAAATATATGCCTTTTGCATCATTTTTAAATATGGTAAATTAACTTTTGTCTAATTGACCATTTCCTATTTTTTGTAGCTTAATGTATGTATATACTGGAATTTACGAGGAGGGACTCATTTTTGGAGGAATATATAGAGACAAAAACTTGTAAATCGGAGATATGTGAACAACTGGATGACACGTATAAATGTCAATTGAAGCATGCTAAGTAGCACTATATCCGTCAATGCTTGGATGGGAGATTATCCACACTATATGGTTGCATTAGATCAATATATGCAGTATTCTTTCTAAGTGTATATGTTGCGTTGACATGTACACTTAATGTGCTATATAATAGTGGTTTTTGATATAAATTATTACTATATATGGATAATATATGTCATATATGAATGTCTATGTTATTGAATGCAACCTATGTGATGGTACAAGTGTTGAAATGAATATTATATATAAAAAATGTGTGCTTTTTTGTTATAATTATGTGGATTATCTCAATAGGAGCATTAGAATAGGAGTATTGTTTCACATATCCCCCGATGTAACACTAATGTAATGGAGTCCGTATTAAGATATAACTGTTTATTCATATATTTATTCACTATAAATTTATATAATACGGATATCATTCCTCTTTCCCTCCTTATATTTGATATATGCTCATAAAAATTTCCGCACACGTGAACGCATGGCTGTCATGTGTGCCGACGTTTGTCCGGTTTCACTGTATCTTCCCGGCTCCCCTGCCTCGGGCCAAATGGTGCCCTGAGTCAGGTGAGTTGTGACGCGGTGGCCGGTCTCACGTCGGCAAATCACCATGACAGCCTATGCGTCATTATAGGTGTTATGCGGTGATTGGCAGGGGGCGATATTTAAACCCCCTCTCCGGTCAGTAAGACACACCCCGTGAGGAAGAAGATCGAAACACGTGTCGGGTGTGAGCCTTTCCAACGGTAACTGACTATACTGATTACACTTTGCTGTCACATATGTGAATATTGTTCTTTGCAAATTTGCTAGATTTTGCTGTATACATGGGAATCTATAGCAGTGAGTTCATGGTGCGCACCTGTATGGATTCAATCCCCTTTTAAAACTGATTGTGCGGTGTAGATTCATATGACAGACAGGACGTTCTATTTGTACATGTAACAGTGACCCCTAGTGGCCCTGGATATAAATAATTGGCATCGATCATATAATGGTAGAACATGCAAATTGTGACTTATTTGTTACTTAGTGCATGACTTATATCGTAATTGGTGCAATTTGTTCATGATGTCTGTCATGTGAATTTCAATAGTCTGATTGACACAATATTAATTGGCATTGTGTTTGAGATATGTATAAAAAATCATAATATATATAATAATAATAATCTTTATTTCTATAGCGCCAACATATTCCGCACCGCTTTACAATTCAGGAGGCTCATATACATATACATATCATATACATAAACATATACAAACAAGTAACAGTTATAGAAAATACAATATTTAAAAGGAAAAATGGCAACCCTGCTCGTGAGAGCTTACAATCTACAATGAGATGGGGGGAGGGGCAAGGTACAAGTGCTTATTTACAATGACAATCCAGCCAGCTCATGGGGGATAGATGATGGCTTCCTGGACCAATAGGCTAGAGCCGTGAGATGCATTTGGGTGCCATGGAGCTTGACGTGGAGTTATGTTCTGAGAAGTTGTAGAGGGATTAGGTGAAATTAGTTTGGCTAGGGAGTGTGATAGGCCACCCTAAAAAGATGCGTTTTTAGGGAGCGTCTGAAGCGGAGTAAGTGGTGATTTGTCCTAACTTCTTGGGGTAGAGCGTTCCAGAGGGTTGGTGCAGCTCGGAAGAAGTCTTGGATTCGGGAGTGGGAGGTTCGAATTAGTGTGGATGTTAGTCGAAAGTCATTTGCAGAGCGTAGAGAACGGGTGGGGTGATAGACAGAGAGGAGGGTGGAGATGTAGGGGGTGCCGCACTGTGGAGAGCTTTGTGGTGATAGGAGGGTGGAGATGTAGGGGGTGCTGCACTGTGGAGAGCTTTGTGGTGATAGACAGAGAGGAGGGTGGAGATGTACGGGGTGCTGCACTGTGGAGAGCTTTGTGGGTGATAGAGAGGAGGGTGGAGATGTAGGGGGTGCCGCACTGTGGAGAGCTTTGTGGTGATAGAGAGGAGGGTGGAGATGTAGGGGGGTGCCGCACTGTGGAGAGCTTTGTGGTGATAGGGGGGTGGAGATGTAGGGGGTGCCGCACTGTGGAGAGGTTTGTGGTGATAGACAGAGAGGAGGGTGGAGATGTAGGGGATGCCGCACTGTGGAGAGCTTTGTGGTGGTAGAGAGGAGGGTGGAGATGTAGGGGGTGCTGCACTGTGGAGAGCTTTGTGGTTATAGAGAGGAGGGTGTAAATGTAGGGGGTGCCGCACTGTGGAGAGCTTTGTGGGTGATAGAGAGGAGGGTGGAGATGTAGGGGGTGCTGCTCTGTGGAGAGCTTTGTGGTGATAGAGAGGAGGGTGGAGATGTAGGGGGTGCTGCACTGTGGAGAGCTTTGTGGTGACAAAGATGAGGCTGGAGATGTAGGGGGTGCTGCACTGTGGAGAGCTTTGTGGTGATAGAGAGGAGGGTGGGGATGTAGGGGGTGCCGCACTGTGGAGAGCTTTGTGGTGATAGACAGAGAGGAGGGTGGAGATGTAGGGGGTGCTGCACTGTGGAGAGCTTTGTGGTGATAGAGAGGAGGGTGGGGATGTAGGGGGTGCCGCACTGTGGAGAGCTTTGTGGTGATAGACAGAGAGGAGGGTGGCGATGTAGGGGGTGCCGCACTGTGGAGAGCTTTGTGGTGATAGACAGAGAGGAGGGTGGCGATGTAGGGGGTGCTGCACTGTGGAGAGCTTTGTGGTGATAGACAGAGAGGAGGGTGGAGATGTAGGGGGTGCCGCACTGTGGAGAGCTTTGTGGTGATAGACAGAGAGGAGGGTGGCGATGTAGGGGGTGCTGCACTGTGGAGAGCTTTGTGGTGATAGACAGAGATGAGGGTGGAGATGTAGGGGGTGCTGCACTGTGGAGAGCTTTGTGGTGATAGACAGAGAGGAGGGTGGAGATGTAGGGGATGCTGCACTGTGGAGAGCTTTGTGGTGATAGAGATGAGGGTGGAGATGTAGGGGGTGCCGCACTGTGGAGAGCTTTGTGGTGATAGACAGAGAGGAGGGTGGAGATGTAGGGGGTGCTGCACTGTGGAGAGCTTTGTGGTGATAGACAGAGGAGGGTGGAAATGTAGGGGGTGCTGCACTGTGGAGAGCTTTGTGGTGATAGAGAGGAGGGTGGAGATGTAGGGGGTGCTGCACTGTGGAGAGCTTTGTGGTGATAGACAGAGAGGAGGGTGGAGATGTAGGGGGTGCTGCACTGTGGAGAGCTTTGTGGTGATAGAGAGGAGGGTGGAGATGTAGGGGGTGCTGCACTGTGGAGAGCTTTGTGGTGATAGACAGAGAGGAGGGTGGAGATGTAGGGGGTGCTGCACTGTGGAGAGCTTTGTGGTGATAGAGAGGAGGATGGAGATGTAGGGGGTGCTGCACTGTGGAGAGCTTTGTGGTGATAGAGAGGAGGGTGGAGATGTAGGAGGTGCTGCACTGTGGAGAGCTTTGTGGTGATAGAGAGGAGGGTGGAGATGTAGGGGGTGCTGCACTGTGGAGAGCTTTGTGGGTGATAGAGAGGAGGGTGGAGATATAGGGGGTGCTGTACTGTGGAAAGCTTTGTGGTGATAGAGAGGAGGATGGAGATGTAAGGGGTGCTGCACTGTGGAGAGCTTTGTGGTGATAGAGAGGAGGGTGGAGATGTAGGGGGTGCTGCACTGTGGAGACCTTTGTGGGTGATAGAGAGGAGGGTGGAGATATAGGGGGTGCTGCACTGTGGAGAGCTTTGTGGTGATAGAGAGGAGGGTGGAGATGTAGGGGGTGCCGCACTGTGGAGAGCTTTGTGGTGACAGAGAGGAGGGTGGAGATGTAGGGGGTGCTGCACTGTGGAGACCTTTGTGGGTGATAGAGAGGAGGGTGGAGATATAGGGGGTGCTGCACTGTGGAGAGCTTTGTGGTGATAGAGAGGAGGGTGGAGATGTAGGAGGTGCTGCACTGTGGAGAGCTTTGTGGTGATAGAGAGGAGGGTGGAGATGTAGGGGGTGCTGCACTGTGGAGAGCTTTGTGGGTGATAGAGAGGAGGGTGGAGATATAGGGGGTGCTGTACTGTGGAAAGCTTTGTGGTGATAGAGAGGAGGATGGAGATGTAGGGGGTGCCGCACTGTGGAGAGCTTTGTGGTGATAGAGAGGAGGGTGGAGATGTAGGGGGTGCTGTACTGTGGAAAGCTTTGTGGTGATAGAAAGGAGGATGGAGATGTAGGGGGTGCTGCACTGTGGAGAGCTTTGTGGTGATAGAGAGGAGGGTGGAGATATAGGGGGTGCTGTACTGTGGAAAGCTTTGTGGTGATAGAGAGGAGGATGGAGATGTAGGGGGTGCTGCACTGTGGAGAGCTTTGTGGTGATAGAGATGAGGGTGGAGATGTAGGGGGTGCCGCACTGTGGAGAGCTTTGTGGTGATAGACAGAGAGGAGGGTGGAGATATAGGGGGTGCTGTACTGTGGAAAGCTTTGTGGTGATAGAGAGGAGGATGGAGATGTAGGGGGTGCTGCACTGTGGAGAGCTTTGTGGGTGATAGAGAGGAGGGTGGAGATGTAGGGGGTGCTGCACTGTGGAGAGCTTTGTGGGTGATAGAGAGGAGGGTGGAGATGTAGGGGGGTGCCGCACTGTGGAGAGCTTTGTGGTGATAGAGAGGAGGGTGGAGATGTAGGGGGTGCCGCACTGTGGAGAGCTTTGTGGGTGATAGAGAGGAGGGTGGAGATATAGGGGGTGCTGCACTGTGGAGAGCTTTGTGGTGATAGAGAGGAGGGTGGAGATGTAGGGGGTGCCGCACTGTGGAGAGCTTTGTGGGTGATAGAGAGGAGGGTGGAGATATAGGGGGTGCTGTACTGTGGAAAGCTTTGTGGTGATAGAGAGGAGGATGGAGATGTAGGGGGTGCTGCACTGTGGAAAGCTTTGTGGGTGATAGAGAGGAGGGTGGAGATATAGGGGGTGCTGCACTGTGGAGAGCTTTGTGGTGATAGAGAGGAGGGTGGAGATGTAGGGGGTGCTGCACTGTGGAGAGCTTTGTGGGTGATAGAGAGGAGGGTGGAGATGTAGGGGGTGCTGCACTGTGGAGAGCTTTGTGGGTGATAGAGAGGAGGGTGGAGATGTAGGGGGGTGCCGCACTGTGGAGAGCTTTGTGGTGATAGAGAGGAGGGTGGAGATGTAGGGGGTGCCGCACTGTGGAGAGCTTTGTGGGTGATAGAGAGGAGGGTGGAGATATAGGGGGTGCTGCACTGTGGAGAGCTTTGTGGTGATAGAGAGGAGGGTGGAGATGTAGGGGGTGCCGCACTGTGGAGAGCTTTGTGGGTGATAGAGAGGAGGGTGGAGATATAGGGGGTGCTGTACTGTGGAAAGCTTTGTGGTGATAGAGAGGAGGATGGAGATGTAGGGGGTGCTGCACTGTGGAAAGCTTTGTGGGTGATAGAGAGGAGGGTGGAGATATAGGGGGTGCTGTACTGTGGAAAGCTTTGTGGTGATAGAGAGTAGGGTGGAGATGTAGGGGGTGCTGTACTGTGGAAAGCTTTGTGGTGATAGAGAGGAGGGTGGAGATGTAGTGGGTGCCGCACTGTGGAGAGCTTTGTGGGTGAGAACAAGCAGTTTGAATTGGATCCTGTGATATATGGGCAGCCAGTGCAATGACAGTTCCGTGGTGTATGGATATAATTATGATGCATAATAGTTGTCCCTTAACAAATTCTTGTAATAAATATATGTGCAAATAAAATTAATTTTTGATACAATTTATCTCTGCATGATTAGGCTCCTTTGATCGCTTTTTTTCTTCTTTTTTGCCTCTTAGTTATGCGATTTTTGCCCTAATATAGTCCTTTACATATATGGATAAATATGCACTTTATATTGGTGTAACATGATGTATTTAAAAACACTGACTATTAACACTTTTACCATCTACTTACCAGTAGAACTGCGCCTTGCAGTCCCCGCCGGTGGTGTCCAGCCGAATAATTTGAAATTCCGCCATCTTGGGCGCGAAAAGTTCCCGCTCGAGCCGTCTTCCCCGAGCAGGGAAGGCGCGAAAAGCGAAGCCTCGCCCCCAGAGAAGGAAGTGCCGGAGAGAACCAAGGGGGGGCGGGTGAAGATCATGCCCCATGTTACCTCTCACCCGGCTGCGGCAGTCCGCCCGGCCGCAACGGTAATGACGTCGGCTCCGGCAGTCCGCCCGGCCGCAACGGTGATGCGTCGGCTCCGGCAGTCCGCCCGGCCGCAACGGTGATGCGTCGGCTCCGGCAGTCCGCCCGGCCGCAACGGTGATGACGTCGGCTCCGGCAGTCCGCCTGGCCGCAATGGTGATGACGTCGGCCCCGGCCGCTCCCAGGTACCCCGTCTCGGCTGTGGAGCAGCCGGAGTGCACCTGCAAAGAGGAGGAACAGGCCACTGAGCGAGGGGCCCTCGGCAGTTAGCGAGGCCGGATGTAGCCGGCGCCGAGGGCATCCGAGTGGGCCTGGCTCCTGAGCAGGAGGCAGGGCACGGAACCCGTGCCCCGTGCTGGGAGTGGCAGCAGCAGCAGCAGTGGTAGCAAAACATGGACGGCTACCGGCAAGTTGAAAGTTGACTGTTTTATGGACTGTCACCCCTGTTGAATGTCCTCAAGTTCCCGGAGGAGGCCATCTGCACAGCAGGTGGGGGGTGGCAGGATAATTAAAGGTTTAAGAAAACATACCTCCCAATGTGGGAAGATGTATAGGTGTAATTTGTACACTTTTCCTTGTTCCCGATCAATAAATGTTGGTGCCCGGACAGCCCGAGGACGGGCTCTGTTTTACTAAGGGGGTGTGTGTCGCCCTGGCAAAACCAGGGTGTCACAGAGCCTGCAAAAATCCAGCAAAGTGCAGGCCATTCTCCTCCTTGGTAACCTGATTCCACACCAGTGCAGCAGGACAGACACCCCCCCCAGTGTAAGAGCTAAACTCAGCAGGAGGGGAGGGGCGAGTGCAGAGTGTGTGAGCAGTGTGAAGAGAGCAGACCAGGGGAGGATAGCTCCTGGCTGCTGTGAAGAAGGGAAGGGTGAGGAAGGGGCCCGAGGTAGCCGGGGCAGGGTAGCGGCCCGCCGGTACCCCGGGAAGACCCGGATCACTGCAGGGGAGTGTGGGCTCCCCGTTCCTGACTGGGAAGGAAAAAGAAGTGTCTGGCTGCAGGGCAAGAATCGGATCCTGCTGCACTGTGTGAGGAACCCAAACACCATTCGCACCGAAGGCTGCAGACACCGGAAGTTTCTAGTTTACCAGTGACTCTGTGTGGATTAACTGTGAGTACACCAGTGCCATCAGGCACCGCACCGCAGCACTGTGCCCTGCAGCTTCCCTCTCCCCCCATCGGGCCCTGGGACACACCGCCCCTACCCACGGAGGGGTTAACACCAAAGCTGCACCACAACACCGATCCCGGACGAGCCCCCACCATCACCAGCAGCGGTGGTGGCCAACCATCAAAACAACCCCCGTGGGTGGCGTCACAACCGACATCCCATCACCAACCAACCTTCCCTCCCCTTTTCACTCGTGGGGGAGGAGGCGCTGCTCGAGCCCCCAGGTCCGGCCCCGTGCTCGAGCCACCGAGGAGCAGAAGCACCGGACCCGAGCGCCAGCGAACCCCTCAGGCGAGCGGCGTTCCCAACCCCTCCGCCCGCGACATATGCTAAGGTACATAACAAGAGAGGGAACTATGTCATATATTGTATCTATAGCTGTATTTGTAGCTTTGTCGCCATAAACGGAGGGGAGGGGGCAGGCACAATTTCTTGCACAGGAGCCCCAAACTGTCAGTGTCCGCCCCTGTGAAGATGGACCATTGAGTGGTGACCTGTTCTGTGGAGGTGCCTGCCGACCTGTTCACTAGGGGTGTCGCGGGCGGAGGGGACACGCTCGGGTCCGGGGCTTCTGCTGCTCGGTGGCTCGAACGGTGGGCCGGACCCGGGGACTCGAGCAGCGCTCCTCACCCGTGAGTGAAAAGGGATGGTTTGTTTTTTTTAGGGGGAGAGTTCGTGACGCCACCCACGGGACGTGGTGATGATGGCACCACCGCTGCTGGTGACGGGGATCACGGGAGAGATGGTAGGGAGCAGCTCGGATGTTGTCCCCTCCGTGCGTAGGGGTCGGTGCTCCTGGGGCCCGGTGATGTAACAGGGAGGCTGGATGGCCGGAGTACAGGGTTGCAGGGGCGGCGCGGTGCTGGACGGCACTGGTGTACTCACTCAGACAGTCACAAAGTCTCTGGTAAACCAAACGGCCGGATGAACGGGTCCCGCAGCCGGCTGCAGTGTTGTTGTGCTCTCCCCGGATGGCTGATGGTGGCTGTCTTTCCCTGCACCTGTGTAAACTGTGTTGACTCCGATGGTTTTCCAACGGTAGTCCGCTCCCCGGCGTATTGGTACCGTAGGAGCCCTTTTGCCCGCAGGCGCTGGCCCTTGGATCTCTAGCCTGTGGCGGTGGCTGTATATCCTCACGGCGTGGACTGTTGCCTTCTGTCGGGACTTGGTTGTTAGGAAACCCCTGGGGTTCCTGTAACACTCGGATTTGACTATTGTCGGTGGCTCCAAGCCTGGTCGGGGTCCGATGGCCCTGCCTGTGTGCTTAACTTCACTCCGCTCCCCGGTTCGGTACCGGTGGGCCACCGTCCAACCCCGGTCCTATGGCTCTGCAGAGATCCGTCAACTCCTGCAGACGGCCACCACCATCTGCCAACCTTGCTGTCAGTGCCTGGGCTCCAACCCAGACACTTGCAGTTTGTGTCCTCTCACTTTCACCTCCAACACTGAACTATCACTTTTCCCGCCTACAGGCCTGTGAACTCCTCAGTGGGCGGGGACAACCGCTTGGCTCCGCCCCACATGGTGTGGACATCAGACCCTGGAGGGAGGCAACAAGGGTTTTTGTCTGACTGTTGTAACTGCTTAGGGTGGGGTGTTGTGAATGTTAGTTATATTTTGGCTGTTGGGAGGCTCCCTCTGGTGGCCAGGAATGGTTTGGACTTGGACCAGGTGTGTTGTGCAATGGGTGTTTCCTTTGCTAACTTTCTGCTTATTTAAATCCTGGTCTTATAGCTGGCTATGCCAGGTGTCAGTTGTTCTTTGCATCACCAGCCTGCTTCATTCTGTTCCACACCACATCTACCCCAGATAAGTGCTTGCTCTTTATTTATTGTTTGGTTCTTTTGCTCTTATCTGGGTTTGTCATTTGCTGTGGTTGTTTTCAGTTTATTTGCATGCAGGGATTTTCCCCTCAGTTGCTTGGCTGGGGAACTCCCTGCAGTTCTGTGTGGAGTATAGCTCCTTTGGGTCCATGTGTTTGTGGCTTGTTGAATTTGTTATGATTCTTGTTTTCTGTTCATTGGTATGACAAAAGCACCTGGTATAGGACGGAGTCCAGATCGAGCGATCTGAGGGCCTTTTTGTACTATCAGGAATTTGGAATTTTGCAGGGTTTTACTCTGGCCACCATCAGTCCCTTTCCTGTCCTTTCCTATTTTAGTCAGCCTCACCTTTTGCTAATCCTGTCATATATCTGTGTATTGTGTTTTTCCTATATCACCGCAGTCTTTGAATGTGGGGGTCTTGCTATTCTTGTCTATTTTCTGAGGCAGAGAGTTATTCATCTTTCCTACCTTTAGGATAGCTAGTTCTCCGGCTGGGTTCGCGGTGCACAGGATGTTAGTTCACCCCTCGGCTACTTCTAGTTGTGATGGTTAGTAAGGGGATGGCGGCCAGATTAGTTGCCAATGCTCTTGTCACCTTTTACCAATGATTTGTGGTGGTCTTCCATAGCTCCGGATCATAACAGTACAGAAGGGAAAAAAAAGGAAATAAAAAGAGAGGAAAAAAAAAAGCTGCTGAGAAAATGTTTTTTTTTTTTGGTGTTTTTCCTCTTCTTCTTTGGGTTCTGTGGAAGATTTCTTTTTTCTAGCATGGATGAATTGGGTGAGCGTGTTGCTCATCTTAATGCTAAGGTTCGTCGTATAGAGTCTTATCTTGCACAGACTCTCCTTGCAGAGCCTAAGATTCCCGTTCCTGAATTTTTTTCGGGAGATAGATCGAGATTTTTGAGTTTCAAAAATAATTGTAAATTATTTTTTGACCTGCGCCCTAAGTCCTCAGGGAATCATGTACAGCAGGTTAAGATTGTCATCTCCTTGCTGCGTGGTGACCCTCAGGACTGGGCCTTCTCTTTAGCGTCTGATGATCCGATTCTGTGTGATGTGGACTCCTTTTTTCAGGCCTTGGGTTTATTATATGACGAACCCAATATTGTGGACCAAGCAGAAAAGGTCTTGTTGTCCTTAACTCAGGGTATGGATTCTGCAGAAACGTTTTGTCAGAAATTTCGGAAGTGGGCGGTCCTTACCAAATGGAATGATGACGCGCTTGCGGCTCTTTTTCGGAAGGGTGTTGCAGATGCTGTGAAGGATGTAATGGTAGGATTTCCCGTCCCTTCTGGTCTTGATGCCTCTATGACCTTGGCCATTCAGATTGATAGGCGGTTATGTGAGCGCAGGAAGATACCTGCTGGTTTTGTGCCTGTGGGACAGCCTTTGGAGCCTATGGAGTGTGATAGGGTCCTTTCTCATGCTAGTCGGCAGGGGTTCAGACGGAAGAATAGACTGTGCTTCTATTGTGGAGACGCTTCTCATAACATCTCTGTCTGCCCTAAACGTGAAAGGAGATTGGCTACTTCTGTAAAGAGGGCTTTACACACTACGACATCGCTAATGCTAAGTCATTGGGGTCACGGAATTCGTGACGCACATCCGGCCGCATTAGCGATGCCGTTACGTGTGACACCGATGAGCGATTTTGCATCGTTGCAAAATCGCTCATCGGTGACATGGGAGTCCATTCTCAAAAATCGTTACTGCAGCAGTAACGAAGTTGTTCCTCGTTCCTGCGGCCGCACACATCGCTGCGTGTGACGTCGCAGGAACGAGGAAGCTCCCCTACCTGCCTCCCGGCCACAATGCGGAAGGAAGGAGGTGGGCGGGATGTTACGTCCCGCTCATCTCCGCCCCTCCGCTGCTATTGGGCGGCGGTTCAGTGACGCTGCAGTGACGTCGCTGTGACGCCGCATGGACCGCCCCCTTAGAAAGGAGGCGGTTCGCCGGTCACAGCGACGTCGCCGGACAGGTAAGTATGTGTGACGGCTCTGGGCGATGTTGTGCGGCACGGGCAGCGATTTGCCCGTGTCGCACAACCGATGGGGGCGGGTACCCACACTAGCGATATCGGGACCGATATAGCAGTGTGTAAAGTGGCCTTTACTGTGGGTTCTTTGCAACCAAAGTTTCTATTGTCTGTCACATTGATTTGCTCATTGTCTTCCTTTTCTGCATTTGCCTTTGTGGACTCAGGGGCAGCGCTCAATTTGATGGATTTTGGGTTTGCTAGGGATTGTGGTTTCCCCATGGTTCCTTTGCGAACGCCTATTCCTTTACGGGGCATTGATGCTACCCCTTTGGCAGAACATAAACCCCAATTTTGGACCCAGGTGCCTATGAGAGTTGCACCAGCGCATCAGGAAACTTGTACATTTTTAGTATTGCATAACCTACAGGATACCTTGGTGCTGGGATTTCCGTGGTTGCAGACCCATAATCCAGTTCTTGACTGGAGATCTTTATCGGTAGCTAGTTGGGGTTGTCAAGGTCTGCATCAGGACCTTTCCGTGTAATCCACGTCTGCTCGGGCAGTTGATGTTCCAGCCTTCTTGTCTGATTTCCGTGATGTATTTAATGACCAGGAATCTGATTCTCTGCCCCCACACCGGGACTGTGACTGTGCCATTGAGTTGGTGCCCGGTTGTAAATTTTCCAAGGGGCGGATTTTCAACTTGTCTGTGCCCGAACATGATGCCATGCGGTCATACATCAGGGAATCATTGGAGAAGGGGCACATTCGGCCCTCATCTTCTCCTTTGGGTGCTGGCTTCTTCTTTGTTGCTAAGAAAGATGAGTCGTTGAGGCCTTGTATTGATTACCGTCTTCTTAATAAAATTACGGTCAAATATCAGTACCCTTTGCCTCTGATGTCTGATCTGTTCTCTAGAGTGAAGGGCGCCAAATGGTTTACGAAACTGGATCTCAAGGGTGCGTATAATCTCATCCGTATTAAGGAGGGTGATGAATGGAAGACGGCTTTTAATACTCCTGAGGGGCATTTTGAGTACCTAGTGATGCCTTTTGGGCTCACTAATGCACCCACCATCTTCCAGGCCTTCATGAATGATATTTTTCGGGACCTTATTGGTAAATTTTTGATTGTGTATTTGGATGACATCTTGATTTTTTCTGATGATTGGGACTCTCATGTTGGGCAAGTACGGGTTGTTTTTCAGATACTTAAGGATCATGCACTGTACGTTAAGGGGTCAAAGTGTCTCTTTGGGGTGCAAAGGATTTCTTTTTTGGGCTTTATCTGGTCTCCCTCCGCTATCGAAATGGACCCGGTTAAGGTTCAGGCAATTTATGACTGTGTGCAACCGACTTCTCTAAAATCCCTGCAGCGGTTTTTGGGGTTTGCTAATTGGTCCAGGTTACCTGAGCGGGAACGGGTACGGTGTCTCGCACCCGGCTGTCACTTCAGGGGACCCCACGTCCAGGGGGGCCCCTGACCCCCGGAGAATGGCTACCGGTCCAGGTGGACCCCAGCCAGCCTGCTCCGCTGCGGGTCCCTCCTCCAATCTGCCTCTCCGGAGGCGGCACAGAACGGAAACCGGCCCACAAAACTATTTACAAACCCACAAGTTCGTGGGTGGCCTGCAAGTTCTCGGCCATGTTCATGAGTAGTTCCTCATGCGGACGGTAAAAACACATAGGGTCCCTCCGGGGACAACTTGTCTTGAAACGGACAGCAATCTGGTAAAACTTAGGTTTGATTAGTATTCATTCATTCACAACTGGAACAATCAACATGCTGCACCCCTAGGTGGTAGTTTCCCTGTACCTAAGTGGGGGCCTACCTAGGTTGGGGCGTGTGGACCTTCTGGGCCCAATCTCATCAGTGGAGGGCAAGGGGAAAGAGGAGACAGTCAGTTCCTCTTCCTGTAAGGCAGGCATGGCAGTTGGAGACCCACAGGGGTCAGGTATAGGTGCATCCCTGGGCACTGGTTCAAGTGGTTCACTGGCGGTTATTTCTGCTTGGTCGCGACTAATCCGATAGGCCTTCTCATTCTCCCATTCAGTGGGTTGGATGACATACGGGGTCTTCTCCCACTGGTCATCAAGCTTATGGGTTCTCCTCTTCCGTTTCAGCACCACATCCCCAGGCTCAAAGGGGGCGGCTGAAGCCCGCTTGTTAAAGCACTGTTCTTGTTTCTCCCGGCTCTGACACAGGTTCCTTTCCACATATTCCTGAACCTGTCGGTATTGGATTTGCCATCAGGTATCCCAGCCGGCAGTCGAGGGAAGGGCCTCAGGAGCTTCCAAGTCCATTTCTAGGTCCACCGGCAGCCGGCCCGGTCGGGCTCTCATCAGATACGCCGGGGTACATTTGGTAGAACTACTGAGGATGTTGTTGTACATGTCGACCAGGTCAGGCAGCTATTCTGGCCACAGGTTCCGCTCTTCCAACGGTATCATCTTGAGGAGGTCCAGGACCAGATGGTTCATCTTTTCACACATCCCATTAGTTTGGGCATGATATGGCGTGGTCCTGATCTTCTTACAACCGTACAATCGGCAGAATTCTTGAAACACCTCTGCTTCAAAGGCTGAACCCTGGTCCATAAGCACCCTCTCTGGGTATCTGTGCGGTCGACAGAAGTAGGCCTGGAATGCCCTAGCTGCGGTACGGCCGGTCAAATCCTTGACTGGAACAACCACCATGAATCTGGAGTAGTGGTCCACGATGGTTAAGGCATAGGTATACCCAGGGCCGTATTTGCCATTAGGCACTTGAGGGCACGTGCCTAGGGCGGCGCCTTCCAGGGGGGCGGCGCCCAAACCAAAATTTAAAAAAAAAAAAAAAATAAAAAAATTTTTTTTTTTTTTTAATCTTCCTCCCTCCCTCCTCCAAACTCTTTATTAAATACGGCGCCTTTTTGGAGGAGGGAGGGAGCGCACAGTCATTTATAGTCGCGTCTATAACACGCGACTATAAATGACACTGTGAGCGTGCCGGCACTTACTTCCGGGGTCAGAGGAGCTGTAATCAGCTCCCCGCCCCGACGTGCTGCCGTGCGCTCACTGTGCAGAGGTCACAGGAGCGTGAGGCCGCGCAGAGGAGGACGGGAGCCGCCGCCGGAGATGGAGCCGCCGCCGGAGATGGAGCCGCCGCCAGAGATGGAGCCGCCGCCGGAGATGGAACCGCCGCCGAGCAAGATGTCAGATGCCGCCACCGCCACCGTGGAGAACGGGAGATGCAGCCTGGAGCAGGTAAGCGCTTTACAGCCGAAGACAGCGCCGAACAAGCAACCCGGGGGGGGCGCAACATGGAGGATGGGGGGGATGGAACATGATATGGGGGCGCAACATGGAGGATGGGGGGATGGAACATGATATGGGGGCGCAACATGGAGGATGGGGGGGATGGAACATGATATGGGGGCGCAACATGGAGGATGGGGGGGATGGAACATGATATGGGGGCGCAACATGGAGGATGGGGGGGATGGAACATGATATGGGGGCGCAACATGGAGGATGGGGGGATGGAACATGATATGGGGGCGCAACATGGAGGATGGGGGGGATGCAGCATGATGTGGGGGTGCAACATGGAGGCTGGGGGGGATGCCGCATGATATGGGGGCGCAACATGGAGGATGGGGGGATGGAACATGATATGGGGGCGCAACATGGAGGATGGGGGGATGGAACATGATATGGGGGCGCAACATGGAGGATGGGGGGATGGAACATGATATGGGGGCGCAACATGGAGGATGGGGGGATGGAACATGATATGGGGGCGCAACATGGAGGATGGGGGGATGGAACATGATATGGGGGCGCAACATGGAGGATGGGGGGGTGGAACATGATATGGGGGCGCAACATGGAGGATGGGGGGGATGGAACATGATATGGGGGCGCAACATGGAGGATGGGGGGGATGCAGCATGATGTGGGGGCGCAACATGGAGGATGGGGGGGGATGCAGCATGATGTGGGGGCGCAACATGGAGGATGGGGGGGATGCAGCATGATGTGGGGGCGCAACATGGAGGATGGGGGGGGATGCAGCATGATGTGGGGGCGCAACATGGAGGATGGGGGGGATGCAGCATGATGTGGGGGCGCAACATGGAGGATGGGGGGGATGCAGCATGATGTGGGAGCGCAACATGGAGGATGGGGGGGGGATGCAGCATGATGTGGGGGCGCAACATGGAGGATGGGGGGGGGATGCAGCATGATGTGGGGGCGCAACATGGAGGATGGGGGGGGGATGCAGCATGATGTGGGGGCGCAACATGGAGGATGGGGGGGGGATGCAGCATGATGTGGGGGTGCAACATGGAGGATGGGGGGGGGATGCCGCATGATGTGGAGGTGCAACATGGAGGATGGGGGGGGGATGCCGCATGATGTGGGGGTGCAACATGGAGGCTGGGGGGGGATGCCGCATGATATGGGGGCGCAACATGGGGGATGGAACATGATGTGGGGGCGCAGCGTGGAGGATGGGGGGGATGCCGCATGATGTGGGGGCGCAACATGGAGGATGTGGGGGCGCAACATGGGGGATGAAGCATGATGTGGGGCGCAACATGGAGGATGGGGGGGATGAAGCATGATGTGGGGGCGCAGCATGGAGGATGGGGGGGATGAAGCATGATGTGGGGGCGCAGCATGGAGGATGGGGGCGATGAAGCATGATGTGGGGGCGCAGCATGGAGGATGGGGGGGATGAAGCATGATGTGGGGGCGCAACATGGAGGATGGGGGGGATGAAGCATGATGTGGGGGCGCAACATGGAGGATGTGGGGGCGCAACATGGGGATGGAGCATGATGTGGGGGTGCAGCATGGGGGATGGAGCAGAATGGGAAAATGAGGGAGGGTGGTGGACAGTATAGCAAATGGGAGTTACAGTATGGAGAATGAGAGGCATGGTATGGAGAATGGGGTAGCACGGGGGGAGGCATGGTATGGAGAATGGGAAAGCATGGGGGGTACTCTGTATGGAAGGGGAACCATGGTGGGCTTGGTATGGGGGGTCTTGATATGGAGAAGGGGCAGCATGGGGAGCGCTCAGTTAGGAGCCTGGAAGGGCTGGGTATACATAATGCGAAGCATAAGGCTCATTATAGAGTGGGGACATCATGAGGGGGACAGTGAAGTGGGGGCTGCATGGAGAGCTGGGGACAGTGGAGGTCATAGTTCATAAGTGAGGAAGGTCTGGAGGGTATAATTCAGTGGGGAGGACAGTGGGGGTTTTCATGTGAGGGGGCAGTGTAGTGGGAATGTTATAGGAGAGAATGTGGAGGCTGTATGCTGTAAGTGAGACGGTGTGGGGTCATTCTTTGTGCTGTGAGATCAGTGATGGGCAATTACTTATTCTTGGGAACAGCCTTGGGCTTACTTAGGGTGGTTACTCTTTAGTGAGAATTATGAGTCTGTCACCAGGTTTTTGCCACCTAATTTGAGAGCAGCATAATGTAGGGGCAGAGATCCTGATTCCAGTGTTGTCACTTACTGGGCTGCTTAGTATAGTTTTGATAACATCACTGTTTAATCAGCAGTAGTTATCATTACAGGACTACTTGGTGTGCTGCAGGTAATCCAGCATATTCATGAGCTCTGTATAACTGCGAGATCTGCAGCAGAGAAAACGACAGCAAACAGCTCAGTAAGTGACACATTGCTGGAATCAGGGGCTCTGTCTCTACATTATGCTGCTCTCAGATGGGGGAGCAAAACCTGGTGACAGATTCCCTATACGGGCACCATTGCAGTATGTGCTGCAGCAGACCAGACAAGAGGGGAGTCCTGGGAGACGCAGGACAATGTGTTGCTAAGAGCGATGACATTTTACTTTTACTCCCAAAATGGCAATTAATCTGCAGACACATTTATACAGGGGACGTCGCTCTGGCATGTACAGTTTTACCTTAATATTATATATATGCAGACTGTTCTGCCCCCCCTGGTGCGGCCGATGTCTTGGTGCAGATGTGCACCGTCCTATTTGCATATTAAAGACAGTCCCTCGCCCTTAGGTGAGAGTCAGTGCTGTTTAAAATCACTTAGCATTTCTGCACGTGTCCTGACACTGGAGGAGCAGAGTAGCACTCAAAGTGTCCGCGTGGGTGCGCCTGCAGTGTGACTGCAGTGTCCGCGTGGGTGCGCACGCAATGTGACTGCAGTGTCAGTGTGGGTGCGCCTGCAGTGTGACTGCAGTGTCCGCGTGGGTGCGCACGCAATGTGACTGCAGTGTCCGCGTGGGTGCGCCTGCAGTGTGACTGCAGTGTCCGCGTGGGTGCGCACGCAATGTGACTGCAGTGTCCGCGTGGGTGTGCATGCAATGTGACTGCAGTGTCCACGTGGGTGTGCATGCAATGTGACTGCAGTGTCCGCGTGGGTGTCCGCGTGGGTGTGCATGCAATGTGACTGCAGTGTCCACGTGGGTGCGCCTGCAGTGTGACTGCAGTGTCCGCGTGGGTGCGCACGCAATGTGACTGCAGTGTCAGTGTGGGTGCGCCTGCAGTGTGACTGCAGTGTCCGCGTGGGTGCGCACGCAATGTGACTGCAGTGTCCGCGTGGGTGCGCCTGCAGTGTGACTGCAGTGTCCGCGTGGGTGCGCCTGCAATGTGACTGCAGTGTCCGCGTGGGTGTGCATGCAATGTGACTGCAGTGTCCACGTGGGTGTGCATGCAATGTGACTGCAGTGTCCGCGTGGGTGTGCATGCAATGTGACTGCAGTGTCCACGTGGGTGCGCCTGCAGTGTGACTGCAGTGTCCGCGTGGGTGCGCCTGCAATGTGACTGCAGTGTCCACGTGGGTGTGCATGCAATGTGACTGCAGTGTCCGCGTGGGTGTGCATGCAATGTGACTGCAGTGTCCACGTGGGTGCGCCTGCAGTGTGACTGCAGTGTCCGCGTGGGTGTGCATGCAATGTGATGCAGGTACGTTCTGACACCTGGTTGCTGCCTGTATTTGACTGCCGATTCAATGAGGAAGGTTGTTGAAGTGAGCAGACAGCACATCACAGCGCCGTGTGCCCCTCCTCACTGTGCTCCTCCTGTGTTGTGTGCACACCCGCACTGACGCTTGGAGTGTGCCGCTGTGCTCCTCCTGTGTTGGATGCACACATGCACTGACGCTTGGTGTGTGCCGCTGTGCTCCTCCTGTGTTGGATGCACACATGCACTGACGCTTGGAGTGTGCCGCTGTGCTCCTCCTGTGTTGGATGCACACCCGCACTGACGCTTGGAGTGTGCCGCTGTGCTCCTCCTGTGTTGTGTGCACACCCGCACTGACGCTTGGAGTGTGCCGCAGTGTTGGGTGCGGTGCAGCAGGAGATCTGGTGTTACGGTGCTCACTCTCACCAATGGATCACTATTAATCAAGACACAGGCCTGGCTAGTATTTTCCTATATTAGGTGGTATGGTGCACCAGGCTTAGGCCGCACAGAAATGTCCTCATTTTCATATCAAATGTGGCTTTTTCAGTGAACATTAAAGGGAACCTGTTACACCCTTTTTCAATTCTAAACTGCCCCCCCTCTTGTTAGTGACGCAACGTAAGTGATGCACATTTTCTGACTAACAAGACAATGGAGCAGTTTAATATTAAAGGTCGTGACCAGTTCCATTTAAGCTGAACTATATGGGTGGGATTATTTCTCCACAGATCATGTCCCCCCATATAAATATTTCTGCAGTCTAGGTGTCATTTTGGGGTGACAGATTCCCTTTAAGTCAGCTTAAAAATCATCTCACCTGACGAAGGAAAGTTTTTTGCTCGTGCATCGGGTGATGGACTCTGTTTAGATAAATCAGTTTCCCATCTTTGGCTGCAGTGTGAATGCTGCTTTTAAAGGGGTTTTCTCACATTGGGATCTTACCCCCTATCCTTGGGATGGGGAATAACTTTCCAATCACTGGGGGTCCGACTACCGTGGCCCCGAGTGTTTCCCAGAACCAGAACATGCAGACAGAATGGATTCCGGGAGTAAAATTTCATAGTCCTGTCTCCTGAGCTGTGCACTTAAAAGGTCTTTTGAGCAATTGGTGGGGGTCTCAAGTCCCACCCCATGATGCCCCTTCTCCCTACTGAGCCCACCTCTGCCCTACTAATCTCCTCAGAATTAATGGACCTAAACCTATAAGATCTCGTCCAAAAGTTAAGTCTACTGCCTGGGACTAATCAGTATTGTGGTTCTTATATGGTCCACAGTCTAATGATGGCTGGTAACAACTACCAGCATCTCCTTACCATTGTTAAGGACATACTGAGAGTTGTACGTTAATGCAATACATAGATGTATATGGGTCTAACCTGACACTGCACTTGATTGCTGTGTGAAGTTGGCATTGTATTCATGTACTGATGGTGGTTTTGGCGATGTATTGTCTTCAGGGTGGGTTTGGTGATGTTATTGTGTTTAGGGTGGTTTTGGTGATATTACTGTATTGACAGTAGTTCTGTTGATGTATTACTGTACTAACTGGTTTTGGTTACGTATTATAGTATGTAGTGTGGTTTTAGTTATGTATTACTGTACTGATGGTGGTTCTGGTGATAGTCATGTGGCTGTTGTAATCTTTACGTTATCAGTCTTGATCCTAAAACATAGGGTCAGCGTGCTGGACTAAAAATACAGCTATCTGCATGTCTGTCAGCCGAATAAGTAATAGACTAAAGCCCCCATACACTATAGTCTGATTTTTAGGCCGGCAGCTATCTTGCTCGGCTCTCCCATATACAGGAGCACTCATTCTGCCAAGTGTTTCTGTGTTCTTTATTAGAGCCGCTGCTGGACATCTCCGACAGCAGCTTATCATTTAGAGGATAATAGGATCTACACTCCGTAATTGGACATTCTGGATCCTTATTCCCCTGACAATCAGAATTGAGAGCCCCTGTTCACATTGGGCTATCAGCAGAACCTGTCGATATTGGCGGGTTTAGACAACTTTAGGTTAATGTGTATGGAGGTCTTAACTACTATCTGAAGGCTCTGGGCTCTATCAGGGAATGTGCACACGTGTTGTAGATGTCTGTGAACCCCCGGAATTATTCAGACAGAAAACACTTCAGGACAGTCATCATTTTATCCTGAAGCAAATATTTATTTTTTTTTGCTGTTGCTTCTTGGTTGTTTTTTCCAACATCTTTTAGCTACTGGATTTTACTTATTTTTTAAATGAAGTAGTAAGCGGCATCCAAGCAGCAGCCGCCATATAATGGACCGGTCACAACTAGTAACCAGCATCCAAGCAGCAGCCGCCATATAATGGCCGGTCACAACTAGTAACCAGCATCCAAGCAGCAGCCGCCATATAATGGCCGGTCACAACTAGTAAGCGGCATCCAAGCAGCAGGCGCCATATAATGGCCGGTCACAACTAGTAACCAGCATCCAAGCAGCAGCCGCCATATAATGCACCGGTCACAACTAGTAACCAGCATCCAAGCAGAAGCTGCCATATAATGCACCGGTCACAACTAGTAAGCGGCATCCAAGCAGAAGCCGCCATATAATGGCCGGTCACAACTAGTAAGCGGCATCCAAGCAGCAGCCGCCATATAATGGCCGGTCACAACTAGTAAGCGGCATCCAAGCAGAAGCTGCCATATAATGGCCGGTCACAACTAGTAACCAGCATCCAAGCAGCAGCCGCCATATAATGGACCGGTCACAACTAGTAAGAGGCATCCAAGCAGAAGCTGCCATATAATGGCCGGTCACAACTAGTAACCAGCATCCAAGCAGCAGGCGCCATATAATGGCCGGTCACAACTAGTAAGCGGCATCCAAGCAGAAGCCGCCATATAATAGCCGGTCACAACTAGTAACCAGCATCCAAGCAGCAGCCGCCATATAATGGCCGGTCACAACTAGTAAGCGGCATCCAAGCAGCAGGCGCCATATAATGGACCGGTCACTGTCAGCCGCTTCATGTCTGAGGAAACCTGACGCGCTTAAAAAAACGCCAAAGACTGAACATATGGACAGCAAGTCGTTTTACACTGCAGTGTATGAGTTCATTTCTTTAATATTAAGGCTATGTTCACACACTGCGTTTTTTTACCTGCGTTTTGGGTCCGTTTTTGCTGCAGAAATTTCTTGAGAAATTCTTGTAACCTTTCTGCAGACATTCCCCAGCAAAACCTATGGCAAAAAAAATTAGCTGTGCACACACTGCGTTTTTTTCTTCAGAAAATTCTTTCAGTAGATTTTCTTAAGAAAAAGAATGAGCATGTCACTTCTTTTCTGCAGCTAACTGCGTTTTTTGCCATAGATAATTGGCACAATAACGCAGGGAGCAACCAGCGGTAAAAACGCACCGAAAATGCGGCAAAAACGCAGGTGCGTTTTTGGTGCGTTTTTTAACACAGGTGCACTCTTAAGAAATTTCTTAAGAAAAATCATTTTTCTAGTGTGAACATAGCCTTAGAATTTGGGTTTTTTGTGCGGGTTATAGGGCGGATCTGTCTGGAAAAAAAAAAAAAAAGCTGTGTGCATATAACCGTAATCTATGGGGAGATAAGGTATGCACACCAGTGACTATGGAAGGGGAATACATGGAATAGCAGAAACTGCTGTGTGAATACTAACATGAAAAATTCAATAGCCATTGGGGCTCTTCTGCATTGATCAATTCAGTAGCTAAATTTCTCTTTATTCATATATTCATGGCAGTAATGCAGGTTCCATTTTTCACATTTCATTCTTACAAATGGCTATTGAATTTTTCATGTTAGTATTCACACAGCAGTTTCTGCTATTCCATGTATTCCCCTTCCATAGTCACTGGTGTGCATACCTTATCTCCCCATAGTGATGTTTTTTTAGGTTTTTTGCACCCAGTTCAGACATAGAATGGAGTTCCAAACGTTATTCCTTAATGTTAGTAGTTTTTCGTTTGTGAACCCTCCCCATACACACCTATTGCCAATCCACATTATACGCATATATAGCCTGGGTCTCAGCGTCCCATACACGGTAAGTTTTTTAACTGCATGAGAGGACACACACAAGCTAGGGACCCCAACGTAGAGAAATACTTTGGCGTAGTGTTGGGGCTCTTCTGCATTGATCAATTCAGTAGCTAAATTTCTCTTTATTCATATATTCATGGCAGTAATGCAGGTTCCATTTTTCACATTTCATTCTTACAAATGGCTATTGAATTTTTCATGTTAGTATTCACACAGCAGTTTCTGCTATTCCATGTATTCCCCTTCCATAGTCACTGGTGTACATACCTTATCTCCCCATAGTGATGTTTTTTTAGGTTTTTTGCACCCAGTTCAGACATAGAATGGAGTTCCAAACGTTATTCCTTAATGTTAGTAGTTTTTCGTTTGTGAACCCTCCCCATACACACCTATTGCCAATCCACATTATACGCATATATAGCCTGGGTCTCAGCGTCCCATACACGGTAAGTTTTTTAACTGCATGAGAGGACACACACAAGCTAGGGACCCCAACGTAGAGAAATACTTTGGCGTAGTGTTGGGGCTCTTCTGCATTGATCAATTCAGTAGCTAAATTTCTCTTTATTCATATATTCATGGCAGTAATGCAGGTTCCATTTTTCACATTTCATTCTTACAAATGGCTATTGAATTTTTCATGTTAGTATTCACACAGCAGTTTCTGCTATTCCATGTATTCCCCTTCCATAGTCACTGGTGTGCATACCTTATCTCCCCATAGTGATGTTTTTTTAGGTTTTTTGCACCCAGTTCAGACATAGAATGGAGTTCCAAACGTTATTCCTTAATAATATAACCGTAATCTGACTGATCAGAAGGGGGCGCCACTACTGACAGTGCCTAGGGCAGCAAAAACCCCAAATACGGCCCTGGGTATACCCATTCGGGCTGGGTGTGAGCTTGACGTGGTCCAGGGCAACCAACTTCAGCGGTTGATGGGTGACGATTGGCTGTAGAGGGGCTCTTTGGCTGACTTGGCCTCCACAGATTCTCGCATCCCACTCCAATAGAACCGCTCTCTTAGCAACATCTCCAGCTTTTTCCAGCCGAAATGCCCGGCGCCATCATGATATGCCTGTAGGACCTTGGGCACGCTGGCCTGAGGAACCACCAGCTGACGGACCTTCTCATGAGTCTTTGGGTTGATCAGCCTCCGATACAGCTTCCCTTCATGCAGATACAGTCGGGCTCGTTCTTTCCACAGCCGCTGGGCCTCAGAGGGAGCTGCAGGATCCATTCCGGAGGAGCCTTGCTCAATCATGGTCTTGACCAGCTGGACGGCAGGCGCTTGGTCTTGGGCTTCTTGCCATCCCTGACTGGGTAGTGAGTCCAGGTTCACCTGTTGTTGTTTGACATATAGTTTTTCGACCGGTGGCCGATGGAACGCGGGCAACTCGATTTCTTCGAGGTCATCGTCTTCCGGCCCCCCATCTGGCAGGTGGGGCATCCGGGACAACGCGTCCGCGTTGGTGTTCTTGCGGCCGGCTCTGTATTTGATAGTGAAGTCATAATTAGACAGCCTGGCCACCCACCGTTGTTCCAGAGCGCCCAGCTTAGCCGTGTCCAGATGGGTCAACGGATTATTGTCCGTGTAGGCAGTGAACTTTGCCGCTGCGAGGTAATGACGGAACCTCTCTGTGATTGCCCACACCAGGGCCAGGAACTCAAGCTTGAAGGAGCTGTAGTTTTCGGGGTTCCTCTCCGTGGGCCGGAGTTTTCTGCTGGCGTAGGCGATCACCCTTTCTTTCCCGTCCTGGACCTGGGACAAGACTGCCCCCAAGCCCACATTGCTGGCATCGGTGTAGAGGACGAACAGTAGGCAGTAGTCGGGGTACGCCAGGACTTCTTCCCCCGTCAAGGATGTCTTCAGCTGGTGAAAGGACTCTTCGTGCTTCTCCTCCCACACAAACGGGGGCTCAGGGGCCCTGCCACCCTTGGTCTGTCCCACGAGGAGGTCTTGCATAGGGGCAGCCATCTTCGTATACCCCTTGATGAAGCGGCGATAGTAGCCCACCAGGCCCAGGAACTGCCTCACCTCTGTCACGGTGGTCGGCTTCGGCCAGTCATGAATAACCGTGATCTTCTCGGGATCCGGGGCAACACCTTCGGCGCTCACCACATGTCCGAGGTACTGTACTCTAGGCTTCAGTAGATGGCACTTGGAGGGCTTTAGCTTCATCCCGTATTTGGCAAGGAACGCGAACACTTCGGCCAGGTGCTCCAGGTGGGTCTCGTACGTCTGGGAGTATACAATCACATTATCCAGATACAGCAAGACGGTTTCGAAATTGAGATGTCCCAGGCAACACTCCATGAGCCGTTGGAAGGTCCCAGGGGCATTGCACAGCCCAAACGGCATGCTGTTGAACTCGTAGAGTCCCATGGGCGTAGCGAATGCAGTCTTCTCACGGTCCTCTGGTGCGACCGCCACCTGCCAGTATCCGCTGGTAAGGTCAAGGGTAGAGAAGAAGTTAGCAGTTCTCAGCGCAGCTAGCGACTCTTCGATACGGGGGAGAGGATAGGCATCTTTATGCGTTATCTGGTTGATTTTCCGGTAATCCACACACATCCTCATGGTGCCGTCCTTCTTCTTCACCAGCACCAGTGGGGATGCCCAGGGACTACAACTATCCCGAATGACCCCTGCCTCCTTCATGTTCCTCAACATGTCTTTGGCGCATTGATAGTGTGCTGGTGGGATGGGCCTATACCTTTCTTTGATGGGTGGATTTAGGCCTGTAGGGATATGGTGTTGAACCCCTTTAATCCTCCCGAAATCTAATGGGTGCTTGCTGAAAACCTGTTCATACTCCTGCACTACCCTGTGTACCCCTTCTTTGTGATGCATGGGTGTGGCTTCAGTGCCTATATGTAGTTCCTTGCACCACTCCCCTAACTGTTCGGGGGGCATAGGGTTACTGGCAGGGGATGCTGAGGTAGGAGGGACAGCTTCGTGAATGGTATGAGGGTCTAGGGTAAGCAACTTAGCAAGGGTAGCATAACGGGGAAGCCTAACTTCTTCTTCCCCACAATTCAGCACTCTCACAGGCACTCTCCCCTTTTTGACGTCAACCACCCCTTTGGCCGCCATCACTGTGGGCCAGTGTTCAGAAGGCGTGGGTTCCACCATTGCCGGGTAGTCGCGCCCCTGGGGGCCTACTGCTGCCCTGCACCAAATCATCATCTCGCTTCTAGGTGGCACTACCAAGGGGGCCACATCCATCACCCTTACTCCACCAATCTCTCTACCCATTGAATTCACTTATTGCCGATAGAGGAGGGCCCGGATCTCACGCTGCACAGCCCTCTGTCGGCCTCCTCCTGCTGTGGCGGCCAACTGTTGTAAGAAACTCAGCACCTCACTCATACAATGCTCCATCACATTGGTCCAAAAAGAATTACTTTTGGGTTATGGTCACTGGGTTCATTCATCACCACAATCATTCCTTGGTGTTTTAGCTCCGCACGTCCCACGGTCAGGGTCACTTGTTTGTATCCCACTTGGGTTAGAGGGAGTCTATTGGCCGCGACAAGGGTCAGGCTATCATCAGAGGGGGCAAGTTCGTCAGTGCCCCAATACTGCTGGTACAGTGTATATGGTATAGTGGTTACCTGTGATCCTGTGTCCAATAGGGCCATAAGCGGGATGACGTCCACTGCCAGAGGGATGATGGGGCGAGCTCCGACGTACCGATCTCGCCAGTCAGGGGGGGGGCGTTGGTGTCTACTCCTGAGGATTGGCCCTTGGCCCCAGGGGTTGCTCGTTTAACGGGCATCGCCTAGAGTAGTGGCCAGGCTTGCTGCACCTGTAACAAATAGGAGGCCCATACCGTGAGTCATTGGTCCTTCTCCGCGGCACCCAGGGGACGTCCTCCGGGCTGTCGGCGAGCTGGATCCTCCCTGGGGGCTTGACTCTCGTCGGAAGCTGGAGTGCAGCGAGGATCTTGGCTAGGTCTCCATCCATGCGTCGGACCTGGGCCGCTAGTTCCTCCATCATCCCGACGGGCGCTGCAGGGGCCGGTAGAGCTGGGAAAGGAGGTGCCACCGAGATGGGAGCAGTTTCAGCCGGCCATTGGGCCGCCTCAGGGGCGTCTGGCGTTGGGGCCTGCAGGGCCTTAATGGCCCGCTCTTTCAATACTGCAAAGTCCAGATTAGGGTGTTCCAGGGCCCACAGCCGTAGCTGCTTGCGGTCTTCCGTGGACCCCAGCAGGAATTGTTCCACTAGCAATCCTATTGCTGTCCACATCGTTAATGGTATCCACTCGCTTCAGCGCACGGAGGGCTGTTTGTAGGCGCAAAGCATAGTCTCTTATATTATCCACAGGCCGCTGTCGGCACTGATAAAACTGCATCTGCAGCTCCGCTTCCATGCGGGTCTTAAAAGCGGTTTGGAGTTTCTCAAAAATGATAGTCACTGAGGACCGGTCCGCGTCGGTCCAGGTCTCCGTCTCCTGCTCAGCCACGCCGGTTAGCTGCCCCAGCACTACCGCTGCCCGTTGCCTGTCCGTCAAGGGATATAAATCGAAGACCGGGCTAATCTTTTTCTGGAACACCTGCAAAGCATCAGGCTTCCCGTCGTACTGTGGTAGCCAGGTAGCACCAGGCACATAGGGCAGAGAGAACGGCATCACCTGGGCGACCGCTGGACCCGCGGCCTCACCCGCTCTTGCGGCCGGAGCACGGGCTACCCCGTTTCTATCTGCGGGCGCCGCTGCGGCTGCGACCGCCACTCCTCCAACGGCTCCTTCGGGCGCCGACATCTTTCTCCCGTCCCCCCTTTGTTCTTTCTAGCACTTCCTCTTTGGGGGCGGGGCTTCGCTTTCGCGCCTTCCCTGCTCGGGGAAGACGCTCGAGCGGGAAATCTTCGTGCCAAAGATGGCAGCGCTTCAAATTTTTCGGCCAGACGCCACCGGCGGGGACTGCAAGACGCACTTCTACCGGTAGGTAGACTGGTTCTATCCTGTTCGTGACGCCAAGTTGTCGCGGGCGGAGGGGACGCGCTCGCCACACTCGGGTCCGGGGGTTCTGCTGCTCGGTGGCTCGAGCGGTGGGCCGGACCCGGGGACTCGAGCAGCACTCCTCACCCGTAAGTGAAAAGGGATGGTTTGTTTTTTTTAGGGGGAGAGTTCGTGACGCCACCCACGGGACGTGGTGATGATTGCACCACCGCTGCTGGTGACGGGGATCCCGGGACAGATGGTAGGGAGCAGCTCGGATGTTGTCCCCTCCGTGGGTAGGGGTCGGTGCTCCTGGGGCCGGTGATGATGCGGGGAGGCTGGATGGCCGGAGTACAGGGTTGCAGGGGCGGCGCGGAGCTGGACGGCACTGGTGTACTCACTCAGACAGAAAGTCACAAAGTCTCTGGTAAACCAAACGGCCGGATGGATGGGTCCCGCAGCCGGCTGCAGTGTTGTTGTGCTCTCCCCGGATGGCTGATGGTGGCTGTCTTTCCCTGCACCTGTGTAAACTGTGTTGACTCCGATGGCTTCCCAACGGTAGTCCGCTCCCCGGCGTATAGGTGCCGTAGGAGCCCGTTTTGCCCGCAGGCGCTGGACCTTGGATCTCTAGCCTGTGGCGGTGGCTGTATATCCTCACGGTGTGGACTGTTGCCTTCTATCGGGACTTGGTTGTTAGGAAACCCCTGGGGTTCCGGTCACACTCGGATTTGACTATTGTCGGCGGCTCCAAGCCTGGTCGGGGTCCGATGGCCCTGCCTGTGTGCTTAACTTCACTCCGCTCCCCGGTTCGGTACCGGTGGGCCACCGCCCAACCCCGATCCTACAGCTCTGCAGAGATCCGTCAACTCCTGCAGACGGCCACCACCATCTGCCAACCTTGCTGTCAGTGCCGGGGCTCCTACCCGGACACTTGCAGTTTTTATCCTCTCACTTTCACCTCCAACACTGAAATGTCACTTTTCCCGCCTCCAGGCCTGTAAACTCCTCGGTGGGTGGGGCCAACCACCTGGCTCCGCCCCACCTGGTGTGGACATCAGACCCTGGAGGGAGGCAACAAGGGTTTTTGTCTGACTGTTGTAACTGCCTAGGGTGGGGGGGTGTGTGTGTCTGTTATGTCTGTGACTACCTGGCTAGTCCAGGGCGTCACAGGGGCAACCAACGGCAGCACACTATGTGAAAGGGGGGAATGTAATTTTCTGTAAGGTGGGGGGGACGAGGGTGTCTTCTATCAAAGTGTTCTGGGGCATCTGATCTATGTAGTTTCTCCCAGGGTGGATAAAAATCAATGTTTTAAAATAAAAATCGGATTTTTTTTATTTAAATCGGATTTTTTTGATTTAAATCGGATTTTTTTCAATAAACTGCTTTTTGAGGAAAATATTTTACCATCCAAAGGTCCTTCCATCATGAGATAAAGCTGAGTTGTTTAACTCAGTAGAATAAAGGCTGTATATGTGTAACATTCACAA
Source organism: Anomaloglossus baeobatrachus (assembly GCF_048569485.1). Lineage (NCBI taxonomy): Eukaryota > Metazoa > Chordata > Amphibia > Anura > Aromobatidae > Anomaloglossus > Anomaloglossus baeobatrachus. The sequence goes on along the minus strand of NC_134354.1, from coordinate 4,031,873 downwards.
TGCCATGCTCTTCCAGAGGTTTCTGTAGGATTAGTGGGCAGTTTCTCTCCTATATTATCACAGACGCTCGCTTTACTTACGCAGTTCTCAAAACTGAATTTGACTCCGCAGAGGTCCCAGCCTCTTCTTCACGGCAAAAATATTACAACATGAACAGAGTTGAGAAAAAGACCTTAATCCTATTGTTCTACAAACCTATGAATACAGAATCAACCCCTTCAGTGCCAAGTCCAAGAAGTTAGACAATATGTTTCTGATTGTTTGGAGTGGAATAGATCTGCACAACACAAGAAGAATGTGAATCTAAGTGTGAGGAGGAGGAAGGGCAAGCAGACAAGAAAATGAAAGTGAAACTTTGAGCACAATACTGCAGCATTGCCACAGACAGACAAGTCTGGATCTGTTTGTGTGTACGATCTGAGGTTTATTACATTCTTTCCTTATAATGGCAGCAGGCCGTAAAAGAGACCCAGTTTGGGAATATTTTAATGAAGCTCCTTCGCCTATCGGTAAGGCAGGCATGCGTGCAAAATGCAAACGATGCAACAGAGATGCAAGGCCTGGTGGCGCGAATGAGGCAACATCATGAGAAGAAGTGCGGTGATGAAGATGACCAAAGAAACACTTCTGAACAGGCAGGATATTCAGGTTGGTAAACATTTTTATTGAATCCTATATTTCTAAAGACTGAACTGTCATGTGTGAGAAAAATTATATTTCTTATTATTACTGCATGTTACTGTCATTTGGTACAGTTATGAAGAAAAACAAATCTTCCTTTTGGGGCAGGGGCAGTGATGTGCTGTGTACAATAAGCAGAAATTGTATAATAAACAATAAAATAACAGCATTGACTTTTTTTGTTTCGGGGAATTCATGGATTCTGGAAACTATCCACCTCCAAGATCACCATCATCCTGTTCTCCAGTTTCAGAGTTCTCCATCCAGGATAGTGCTTCATTAGCAGCAGCATCATCATCATCAGACACCCACAGCCACATATCACCATCACCCAAAAGGAAGAAAAAACCTTTATCTCCTGGAACCACCATAGATAGGTTTGTGATAAGAACTAGCAGATTAGAAAGAGTTGATTGATGAAAAAATTGCCCAGTTTATTTATGCAACGAACTCTTCTTTCCGTCTGACTGACAACCCACATTTCATTAATATGGTTCAGTCACTGAGACCAGGATACAGTCCACCCAGCAGAGCTGATGTTGCAGGGAAACTGCTGGATCAAGTGTATGACAGAGAAATGGAGCAATGTGCAACAACTCTGGAGGGTAAAATTGTTACCCTAAGTATTGATGGGTGGAGTAATGTCCACAATGATCCTATTGTATGTGCTTGTATAGCAACAGAAGAAGGTAAAGTCTTCCTTGCACAAACAACTGATACGTCAGGAAATGCACACACAGCAGAATACTTAAAAGAAGTGGCAGTAAAAGCTATAACGACATGTGAACAAAAATTCAAATGTCTAGTACGCAGTTTGGTCACTGACAATGCTGCAAACGTATCCAAGATGAGAAGAGATTTAGAAGAGTAGGGAGGGAATACAAAGCTGCTAATAACATATGGTTGCAGTGCTCATTTGCTGCACCTCTTAGCCAAAGACTTAAGTGTTCCAGAAATAAAGGCTAATGTTGTTGAAATTGCTAAATACTTCCGTAATAATCATTTTGCTGCAGCAGCTCTGAAAAGGATGGGTGGAACCAAGCTAACACTCCCACAAGATGTTAGATGGAACTCTGTGGTGGACTGTTTTGAGCAGTATATAAAAAACTGGCCTATTCTGATGACACTTTGTGAAGAAAATCGAGATAAAATAGATGGCACTGTCACGGCCAAAATCCTCAACATTGGGCTTAAGAAAAATGTTGAACATATGCTGAGCTTCCTGAAACCCATCTCTCAAGCTTTAAACAAAATACAGAAAAATAGCTGTTTTATTGCGGATGCTGTTGAAATTTGGAAGGAACTGAGTGAACACTTAAAAACAGAACTACACATGGACAGAAATAAATTACAAGCAGTAAACAAACGAATGGGACAAGCACTGACTCCGGCTCATTTTTTGGCAAATATTGTCAATATCCAATATCAGGGTCAAAACCTAAGTGCTGAGGAAGAGGAGTTAGCTATGACATGGGTATCCAGCAATCATCCATCTTTAATGCCAACTATAATAAACTTCAGAGCTAAGGGGGAACCATTCAAGAAATATATGTTTGCTGAAGATATTTTAAGGAAGGTCACACCAGTAAACTGGTGGAAGTCACTTAAGCGCTTGGATTTAGAGACTGTTCAAGTAATGATTTCACTTTTAACAGCAGTAGTTTCTTCTGCAGGCGTTGAAAGAATATTCTCTTCCTTTGGACTCATTCATTCTAAATTGAGAAATCGGTTGGGACCCAATAAAGCAGGAAAGCTTGTTTTTCTTTTCCAGATTATGAATAGGAACAAAGAAGAAGATGATGATGATGAAGATGACGACAAGTGAGCTACAGAGGACAGCAGGGACAGTAGTATTTAAGTGTTTCATGTGTCGGCTGGGCTGACAGTCTAAGTTTCTTAAAATATATATATATTTTGTTTAGCCAAATTAGTTAACAAACATGGATGTTTGTTTAACCCCTTAAGGACGAAGCCAGTTTTGTACTTAATGCCCAGGCCATTTTTTGCAATTTTGACCAGTGTCACTTTATAAGGTTATAACTCTGGAACGCTTCAATGGATCCCGGTGATTCTGAGATTGTTTTTTTGTGACATATTGGGCTTCATGTTAGAGGTAAATTTAGGATGATATTTTTTTATTTTATTTGTGAAAAAATCTGAAATTTGACAAAAAAATTAAAAATTTTGCAAGTTTCAAACTTTTAATTTTTATGCCCATAAACCGGAGAGTTATGTCACACAAAATAGTTAATAAATAACATTTCCCACTTGTTTACTTTAGATCAGCGCAATTTTTGAAACAAAATTTTTTGAGGTTAGGAAGTTAGAAGGGTTCAAAGTTCATCAGCAATTTCCCATTTTTTCAACAAAATTTACAAAACCATTTTTTTAGGGACCACATCCCATTTGATGTGACTTTGAGAGGCCTGGGTGACAGAAAATACCCAAAAGTGACACCATTCTAAAACCTGCACCCCTCAAGGTACTCAAAACCACATTCAAGAAGTTTATTAACCCTTCAGGTGCTTCACAGGAACTAAAGTAATGTGGAATGAAAAAATATAAAAATTAACATTTTACCTAAAAATGTTACTTTAGCACTAATTTTCTTACTTTTTCAAGAGGTAACACCAAAAATTGGACCTCACACTTTGTTACCCACTTTCTTATGAGCGTGCCAATACCCCACATGTGGTCAGAAACCTTTGTTTGGGTAAATGGGAGAGCTCGGAATGAAAGGAGCAATATTTGAATTTTGGAAAGCAAAGTTGGCTGAAACAGATTGCGGGCACCATGTTGCTTTTACAGATCCCCTAAGGAACCTAAACAGCAGGAACCCCCCTCAAGTGACCCCATTTTGGAAACTAGACCCCTTAAGGCTTCTATCGAGGGGTATACTGAGCATTTTGGACCCACAGGTACTTCACAGATTTTGATAACGTTACTTTGTCATATTGAAAATTGTAATTTTTTTCTCAAAAATGTTGCTTTAGCATCAATTCTCTCACTTTTTCAAGAGGTAATTCCAAAAATTTGACCCAAATGTTTGTTACCCACTTTTTTATGAGCGCGGTGATACCTCACATGTGGTCTGAAACCTTTGTTTGGACAAATGGGAGGGCTTGGAACGAAAGGAGCAATATTTGAATTTTGGAAAGGAAATTTGGCTGAAAAAGATTGCGGGCACCATGTTGCATTTGGAGGACCCCTAAGGTACGTAAACAGCAAAAAACCACCACAAGTGACCCCATATTGGAAACTAGGCCTCTCAAGGAATTTATCTTGATGTTTGGTGAGTACCCTGAACCCCCAGGTGCTTCACAGAAGTTTATAACGTTGAGCCATGAAAATAAAAAAATAAAATTTTACCACAAAATTGTTACTTCAACCAGGTAGCTTTTTTTTCACAAGGGTAACAGGAAAAAAATCACCATGAAATGTATTCTGCAATTTCTCCTGAGTTTGGTGATATCTTATATGTGGTGGAAATCAACTGTTTGGGCACACAAACACAAGTGACCCCATTCTGGAAACAAGACACCTCAAGGCTTTTATCTAGGTGTATATTGAGCATTTTGAATCCAAGAGTACTTCACAGAATTTGATAAGCTTAGGTTGCCATATTGAAAATTTTCATTTTTTTCACACAAATGTTTCTTTAGAATCACATTTCTCACTTTTTCAAGAGGCAACAACAAAACGTGGACCCCACAGGTTGTTATCCAATTTCTTGTGAGCGCAGGGATACCCCATATGTGGCCAAAAACCTCTGTTTGGATAAATGGGAGGGCTTGGAATGGAAGCAGCACCATTTGAATTTTGGAAAAGTTGAAATAAATTGCGCGCACCATGTCACATTAGCAGGGCCTCTTGGGTACCTATACATTAGAAACCCCCCACAAGTTACTCCATTTTGGAAACTGGACCCCTCAAGGATTTTATTCAAGAGTATAGTAAGCATTTTGAATCCACAGGTACTTCACAAAAATGTTGCTGTAGCAACAAATTTCTCACTTTTAGGCTATGTGGCCGTGATCCAGCGACACGGCGTCTAGTACACAGTGTCAGCCTCCTGCAGAGATGTGAGTGTTGTCCACGGGAGAACGCAGCTGCCCATGCCCACGATTTGGGTTCAGGCTGCTGTGGAGCTCTATGCTACCTGCAGAGCACACTCATCTCCGCAGCATAAATTGACATGCTGAGGCTCGGGAAGCTGCGCCACAGGTCGGTTTATGCTGCGGAGAAAAGAAGCACAGTGGGCACGGGATTTCTAAAAATCCTTCCACTGTGCTTCTAATGCACAACGCAGCGTTATGGACGCAGGGAAAACACTCTGCGCCAAAAACGTTGCAAACCCTGATTGTGGGCACATAGCCTAAAATGCTACAATGGATGAATGGATAGATGTCAAACATATATAACGTCCCACCCCCCTGCATATTCTAAGCTGGCGCCCTTTAGTGCCTTTCATGTGGCACTAAAGGGTGCCTAGCCTTGTATTTAGCCCAAAAAGAAAAAAAAAGTAATTAAAATAAATGACGTGGGGTCCCCCCTATTTTTGATAGCCAGCTAGGGTAAAGCAGACAGCTGTAGCCTGCAAACCGCAGCTGACAGCTTCACCTTCGCTGGTGATCAATTTGGAGGGCTCCCCAAGCTGTTTTTTTTTTAATTATTTATAAATAAATAATTAAAAAAAACAAAACGTAGGGTCCCCCCAAATTAGATCACCAGTCAAGGTGAAGCTGACAGCTGGGGTCTGGTATTCTCAGGGTGGGAAGAGCCATGGTTATTGGACTCTTCCCAGCCTAAAAATAGCAGGCCGCAGCCGCCCCAGAAGTGGCGCATCCATTAGATGCGCCAATTCTGGCGCTTCGCCCCAACTCATCCCGCGCCCTGGTGCGGTGGCTAACGGGGTAATAAATGGGGTTGATACCAGATGTGTAATGTCACCTGGCATCAAGCCCAGCAATTAGTTATGTCACAGCGTCTATTTGATACCAGACATAACTAATTGACAGTAATAAAAAAAAAATTGACAAAAAAAAAAAATTTATTTGAAAAAACACTCCCCAAAACATACCCTCTTTGGCCAATTTATTGAAAAGAAAAAAAAATAAAAATCAAGTCCCTGCTGTAATCCATTGTGAAAGTCCCGCGGCGATTCTGGACCTTATAGAATATGGGGGGCACGTTCAGGGAACGTATTCCCCATTTTCTAGGAGTGCAGACCATCCATTTGAGGAGAGTGGGTGCAAAGAATTTGCACCCACCCTCCCCGGGTCACAGCTGCAGAGAGCGAGCAGCAGCCAGCAGCAGCAGCCAGCGTCTGAGTCACAAACACAGGAAGCTGACAGCCGCGCTCTGCAGTGTGACCGGCGTCTGCTGTGAAGGAGGAGGGGGCCGCGGGGGATCAGAGCTAACAGGTATGTAGGACACCGGGGAACACCGGGGTGGGAATAGGGGGTGACCTGGCAGGGCCTGGGGAGCAGGTTTCTGTCGTATGTGTCATAGCACATGCGACAGAAACCATAGGAAAGGGGGAAATGCGGCCGGCGCGCTGCTGTGCGTGCCGGTATGTGCAGCGCCATGTTAGATTTTCGGGAGGAAGGGGGGGTGGGGGGACACTTTGGCGACACCGGGGGACCCGAAAGGACCGGGGGATGAGATTTATCTCCCATCTGACATGTTTGTTTATGCCAGATGGGAGATAAATTATTTTTTACCGGCACGGTCATTTACTGTAACCTGATCATCGGTATACGGTGTATACCGGTCATCAGGTGAGCGGGGACCGGAAAAACCGGCCAGAATCATGATCTCCAGGGTCTCAGCTACCCCCGGCAGCTGAGACCCCGGAAATTTTCTGACTCTGGGGGGCGCTAGACCCTTTTTTCCGACCGCCGTTAAAAAGCGGCGGATCGGAAGAAGTACCCTAATTTGTCGCCGTTAAAAGGCGTATCGGCGGTCGTTAAGGGGTTAAGCAAATAACTTATGCTGTAATGTTGTTATTGTTTCAGTTGAATAAATCTATTTAAATTGTTATTAAGGTCAGGATTACTTTTCTCCTTCCTAAGTACAACAGAACAGTGGTGTCCAAATATGAATGATTAACCCATTAAACTGGGGAGAAAAAAGTAATATAAAAAGTGATTCTAAAAGTCTTCATCTACTTGCATGTTAAAGTAGCAAGAACTAGTTTAGGTAGAAACTCTGATTTAAATCACTGATTTATCAAGCCTTACTGACTAGTGATTTAAATCGTGATTTAAATCATGATTTAAATCAGATTTAAATCAAATCCACCCTGGTTTCTCCAAAAGGAAGAAGAGAGACCGCACTCAATCCGCTGTGCTGGGTAAATCTTTAATCACATAGGTGCAGGGTAAAAAGGCTGGAGACGCGCTGTGAGCCGGCTCCTTAGAACAGAACGACGGCCGTTTCGCCTACCAATTAGGCTTCCACGGGTCCACGTGTGGGACTACAACACCACCCCTCTTTTTATAAGGAGAGCTCACAGATTGCGTCGCCACCCACATAAAAATACAAAAGAGACTGCCAATACATAAAACATATAACATGTCATACAATAATGACTGTGAATTTGCACACATTATAATAATAAAATACTTTACTCACAACAACGGACAGAAGATGTGAATCTAAAAGGAAAAAAAACCCTTTTCTTACAAAAACACTGTCAGATCAACGCGGTCATTTAAACCCAAGGCGCCCTGTGCTCCATAATTAATTATCAGTTTGGCCTCTACCTGTAACAAAAGTTGTTGTAAGTTACCACCCCCAGGTGGGAGGGTGACCCTCTTGAGACCGGCAAAACGCAAGACGTCCGGGTTCCCCTCATGGTAATCACGAATATGGGCAATCAATCTGGGAGAGCCTTTAACCGACAAAATGGAGTTGTAATGTTCCCTAAACCGGATGTATAGACACCTGATTGTTTTGCCTATGTAGAACCTGCCACAAGGGCACAGGACCACATAAACAACGTACTTGGTTTTACAAGAGATAAACTGGTGCACCATATGTATATGCGAGCCCACCTGCAATGAACGGCCAGTGATATGTAAGTAACAAAACCTACAATCACCACACCGGTAATTGCCCGGTGGGCAGCATCTATCCAACCACGTAGACGGGCTGGTGAGCCTATTTTTGACCAAAATATCCCGCAGGTTACTGCTGCGTCTGAACGTGACCAAGGGGTTAGCCTTGGTCATTTCAGCCAAATCTGAATCTTTCTCCAGAATATGCCAATTTTTACAGTGTTCTCCTTATGACTTGTTCCATTGGTCCAAAACGGAAACTGAAGATGAACCTATCCAAATTTTCCCCTTTTCCCTTGGTGCTCCTCCTCCTGACCGACCCGTGGGCGTCGGAATTAACCCTCTCAAAAGGCAGAATGAGAGGGACTCATTAAAACACGACACCGGGTTACGGATGTCAGAGGATGATTGGAATGCCTTTTGCCAAAAATTGGATAAAAGGTTGGTGATTGTGCAGACGGAGATTAAGAATAGAAAAAGGGAAAAATTCCTAAGGGACAAAAAAGATTATGAAAAGAAGCAGGTCTTTTGCTGGACCAAAGACAAAACTAAGAATTATAGGCATAGGCCATACATTAAAAAGAAAGGCACGTTTGGTGCCAACAGGGGGTACTGGACCACTGACTCGGAGTCTAGCGGTTCCGAGGATGTGGGTCCGGGCCCCTCTGGGGGGACCTCCAGTGTAATGAAACCGCCTACCCCTTTAGAAAACGCGTTCGATGGGGGGGTAGGAAGAGGCACAAGAGGCAGGGGACGCAAGCGAAAGTCAGTTTCTTGGAGGAGTTAGGTAATCAACCTAATTCACAGTCTCTTACTAACACAATCATCAACCTTTCTTCCCATGTTTTAACTCCTGATATGGTGTCCGTTCTATCTAAGGGGTTCAAATTTTGTATCCCGGAAGATTTTGATTTTGCGGAGTTTAGGGTTGACCTATTTAAAGCCATTAGGAAAATTCATTTATATAAGCATTTCCGTTTTGCATCTAGCGCATCCACTACGGTTCCTGAGGGTCACATTCCATGCACCTTAAACAGTGAATGTTTTAATGTCACAGGAGCCTTCGATCCGGATATTGTTCGGGACGCTGAGTTGTTGCTCAGTTTGAATGAACCCGGTGCGACAGCGTCCTCTGACACCGGTATCAATACATGTGAACAGGGTAGGTTCACTAAAGGGGTTAAATCTGATTTTTACCCCCCTACGGTGCCTGGTAATCTTATCGATGTGTATCAGGATACAGTCCTGAAGGACATAGAGGCGCTAGTTTACGCCAGCTCGATACAGAACTTGAGCCGGGGCGAATTATCTGCGATCCGTACTATGCAGGGTTGGGAGGACACGGTGTTCCGCGAAGCTGATAAGGGGGGCAACGTTGTCCTCTTGACCCGGCAGCAGTATGTGCAGGAATGCTTAAGACAATTGGCAGATAGGAATACATATATTCCTTTACCATCTAACCCCATCCAAGATTTCAAAAAATCTCTGGTGCGACTTCTGGACAGGTATGTGGGGTCGGGTCTCCTTTCTCGTGCACAGGTTGACAAATTGATCTCTCCATACCCAACAAAGCCCTACTTGTATTGTATACCCAAAATCCATAAGAGTAGAGATAACCCTCCAGGCCGTCCAATAGTGGCTGGGATCGGCTCTCTCACAGAGCCGTTGTCGCACTATTTGGACTGGCTGTTGAGACCGTTTTTACGGCATATCCCCTCTTATGTGAAGGATAGTGGCGACTTTTTGTCACTCCTAAAAGGTATAACATGGCAGGAGGGTTTTGCTCTGGCGTCAATGACGTCGAGAGTTTGTACACCCGCATCCCCCAGGGACTGGGGGTTCAGGCTGTCAAGGAAATGGAGGCGCTAAGTGGCAAGGATGCCGGTTTTTGCAATTTTGTGGAGGAAGCCCTTGAGTTTGTTCTATCTAAGAACGCTTTTACGTTTTTGGACCGATGGTACTTGCAGTGCGGGGGTACCGCCATGGGTACCCCTGTCTCATGTGCCATGGCCAATATATTTTTGGGCTCCTTTGAATGCAAATATGTGTTTTCAGACTCCAATCCCTTTTTGAGGCACATTCGCCACTACTTGAGGTACGTGGACGACATATTCATTGTGAGGGATGGCACAGAGACTTTGTTCTCCAGTTTTGTGTCACACCTTAACACCATCAACACAATGAATATGTCCTTCACTTCCTCATTTGATGGTGATACCCTTAATTTTTTGGATGTTGAGGTCTCCATCAGGGATGGCAGTTTTCACACTTGTTTATTTAGAAAACCCACGGCATCCAACTCACTTTTGCATTTTCAAAGCGCACACCCTTTCCATACCTAGTCAGCCTTACCCTATAGCCAGTTCCTGAGGGTACGCAGGGCAAATAGTTCTGAGGAATCTTTGCGGCAATCGCAGGATTTGAAAAGCAGGTTGCAGCAAAGGGGGTACCCGGATAAACTGATTCATTCTGCGTTTGAGAGGGTTAATTCCGACGCCCACGGGTCGGTCCGGAGGAGGAGCACCAAGGGAAAAGGGGAAAATTTGGATAGGTTCATCTTCAGTTTCCGTTTTGGACCGATGGAACAAGTCATAAGGAGAACACTGTAAAAATTGGCATATTCTGGAGAAAGATTCAGATTTGGCTGAAATGACCAAGGCTAACCCCTTGGTCACGTTCAGACGCAGCAGTAACCTGCGGGATATTTTGGTCAAAAATAGGCTCACCAGCCCGTCTACGTGGTTGGATAGATGCTGCCCACCGGGCAATTACTGGTGCTGTGATTGTAGGTTTTGTTACTTACATATCACTGGCCGTTCATTGCAGGTGGGCTCGCATATACATATGGTGCACCAGTTTATCTCTTGTAAAACCAAGTATGTTGTCTATGTGGCCTGTGCCCTTGTGGCAGGTTCTACATAGGCAAAACAATCAGGTGTCTATACATCCGGTTTAGGGAACATTACAACTCCATTTTGTCGGTTAAAGGCTCCCCCAGATTGATTACTCATATTCGTGATCACCATGAGGGGAACCCTGATGTCTTGCGGTTTGCTGGTCTCCAGAGGGTCACCCTCCCACCTGGGGGTGGTAACTTACAACAACTTTTGTTACAGGTAGAGGCCAAATTGATAATCAATTATGGGGCACAGGGCGCCCTAGGTTTAAATGACCGCGTTGATCTGACAGTGTTTTTGTAAGAAAAGGGTTTTTTTTCCTTTAGATTCACATCTTCTGTCCGTTGTTGTGAGTAAAGTATTTTATTATTATAATGTGTGCAAATTCACAGTCATTATTGTATGACATGTTATATGTTTTATGTATTGGCAGTCTCTTTTGTATTTTTATGTGGTTGGTGACGCAATCTGTGAGCTCTCCTTATAAAAAGAGGGGTGGTGTTGTAGTCCCACACGTGGACCCGTGGAAGCCTAATTGGTAGGCGAAACGGCCGTCGTCCCGTTCTAAGGAGCCGGCTCACAGCGCGTCTCCAGCCTTTTTACCCTGCACCTATGTGATTAAAGATTTACCCAGCACAGCGGATTGAGTGCGGTCTCTCTTCTTCCTTTTGGATTCACTGCATGGACTTCTGTTATTGGACGTGCACCCCGCTTGGGATACGGTATATCGCAGCCCTCCACGTGGACACGTGTGGCACCGCAGGTAATGTGCAGTGGAGCAGGACCGCTTCTGTTATAATGGAGGGGCACACACAGTGTACAGGCCGGGGACATCTGCCCACACCAATTCCATACCCCATATATATTTTCACTACTACAATAAGGACATTTGCACACATTGAGTATTTCAGTTTTTTACCTCAGTATTTTTTACAAATACAGGAGGTAGAAAAGTCACCAAATACTGAACATGTGCACGAGGCCTTACAAATAATGAGGTAAAAACTCACCAAATACTCAATGTCTGCACATGCCCCAAGGCCTTGTGCACACGTTCAGTATTAAGGCCCAGTCACACTAAACAACTTACCAGCGATCCCAACAACGATACAACCTGATAGGGATCGCTGGTAAGTTGCTAGGAGGTCGCTGGTGAGATGTCACACTAAGCGACGCTCCAGTGATCCCACCAGCAACCTGACCTGGCAGGGATCGCTGGAGCGTCGCTACACGTGGAAGCATGATGCGCTTGGTAACTAAGGTAAATATCGGGTAACCAACCCGATATTTACCTTGGTTACCAGCGCACACCGCTTAGCGCTGGCTCCCTGCACACCTAGCCACAGTACACATCGGGTTAATTACCCGATGTGTACTCCAGCTACGTGTGCAGGGAGCAGGGAGCCTGCACTGACAGCATGAGAGCGGGGACGCTGGTAACGAAGGTAAATATCGGGTAACCAAGGTAAGGGCTTCTTGGTTACCCGATATTTACATTGGTTACCAGCGTCCGCAGAAGCCGGCTCCTGCTGCCTGCACATTTGTGGCGCCCTGGACTAGCCAGGTCGTCACAGGTACTACAACACGACACCCCCACCCCGAGATAGGCACATCAGCCAGACACAAAATCCTTGTTGCCTCCCTCCAGGGGCTGATGTCCGCACTAGGTGGGGTGGAGCCGGGCGGTTGGCCCCACCCACTGAGGAGTTCACAGTCCTGGAGGCGGGAAAAGGAAGTCAGTGCAGTGCAGTTAGGGAAGTGAAAGAGAAGGAGTGAAGTAGTAGTGGAGGAGCAAACTGACAGTGTCCGGGTCAGTGGCCCGGGCACTAAGAGCAAGGTTGGTAGACGGTGGTGGCCGTCTGCAGGAGAGGCAGATCAACGCGGAGCCGTAGGACCGGGGACGGGCGGTGGCCCGCCGGTACCGAACCGGGGAGCGAAGTAAAGCCAGCACAAACCGGCAGGGCCTGCGGACCCCGACCAGGCTTGGAGTCGCCGTTAATAAGGTCAAATCAGTCAGTGACCGGAACCCCAGGGGTTTCCTAACAGCCAAGACCCGATTGAAGGCAACCGTCCAACCAACAAAAAGGAAACACAGCTAGAGTTCCAAGGGCCAGAGCCTGCGGGCAAAAGGGCTCTTCCGGCACATACACAAGCTGGGGAGCGGGTTACCGGTGGGAAGCCATCGGGACCGAACATCCACAAAAGGTGCAGGGAAAGGCAGCCACCACCAACCGTCCGGGAGAAGCCACAGCAGCCAGCTGCGGGACCCGTCCATCCAGCCATTTGGTTTACCAGAGACAGCGTACATTTGTGGCTGAGTGAGTACAACCGTGCCTTCCGGCACCGCGCTGTGCAGTCCCCGCGACCATGCACTTTGCGAGCCCTGCCTCCCCGTCACCTCACCGGGCCCCGGGACCACCAACCCCTATCCACGGAGGGGGGAAACAACATCCCAGCTGCTCCCTACCATCGCTCCCGGGATCCCCGTCAATAGCAGCGGTAGTGCCCAACCTCACCACAACCCGTGGGTGGTGTCACTGACAAAATCCCCAAACCTAACTATCCCCTTTCCCTCACGGGCGAGGAGCGCCGCTCAAGTCCCCGGATCCGGCCCACCGCTCGAGCCACCGAGCAGCAGCGCCGGACCCGAGCATGGTGAGCGCAGCGCCCCGCCACCCGCGACAACTTGGCGTCAGGAACAGGATCTTACCGTTCTACCGGCTGGTAGAAATGCGCCTTGTGTCCCGCCGGCGGTGTCCGTCCGAAAAATTTCAGAATCCGCCATCTTGGGCGCGAAGATTTTCCCGCTCGAACGTCTTCTCGAGCAGTGGAGGCGCGAAAGCCGAAGCCCCGCCCCTGAAGAGGAGGCGCTGAGAAAAGACCAAGGGGGGGCGGAAACAAGATGTCTGCGCCCGACGAAGCCGCTGGAGGAGCGGCGGTCGCAGCCGCAGCGGCGCCTGTGGATGGGTACGGGCCAGCCCGTGCTCCGGCTGCACGAGCAGGGGAGGCCGCGGCTCCCGCCATTGCTCAGGTGATGCCGTTCTCCTTGCCCTATGTGCCCGGAGCTACCTGGCTGCCGCAGTACGACGGGAAACCTGACGCTTTGCAGGTCTTCCGGAAAAAGCTTAACCCGGTCCTAGAGCTGTATCCCCTGACCGATAAGCAACGTGCAGCGGTAGTGCTAGTGTGGCGCCCTGGACAAGCCAGGGGCCACAGGTAACAACACCACCACACCCCACACTCCCTGTAGGCACATCAAGGTCAGACACAAAATCCTTGTTGCCCTCCCCAGGGGCTGATGTCCACACCAGGGGGTGGAGCCAGGCGGTTGGTCTCCACCCACCAAGGAGTTCACAGTCCTGGAGGAGGGAAAACACAGTTAGATAGAGTTTGAAGGAGGAAGTGAGAGGAGTTGAGTGGTAGAGGAGAAAGTGTGAGGACAAAAGTGACAGCAAAGGAGCTTGAAGTTAGTCCGGGTGTGTGGCCCGGACGGAACAGCAAGGTTGGCAGACGGTGGTGACCGTCTGCAGTGGAGGCCGATCAGAGTTGGCGTAAGGACCGTGGACGGGCGGTGGCCCGGCGGTACCGGACCGGTACACAAGGAGAAGCCAGCACCATTGGCAGGGGCCTTTCGGATCCCGGCAAGGCTTGGAGTCGCCGTAAATTTGCCAAATCCATCAGTGAAGGGGACCTCCGGGTTTCCAAACAACTAAGTCCCGATTGAAGGCAACAGTCCAACCGTGAAGGGGAGACACCGCCACCGCCAAGGGCAACAGTTTCCCAGGGCCAGCGCCTGCGGGCAAAGAGGGGCTCCTCCGGCCCATATCCAAGTTGGGGAGCGGGTAACCAGTGGGAACCCATCGCTACCAAACAGAATCTTAGGTGCAGGGAGAGACAGTCACCACCACCTACAGGGAGACAACAACCGCAGCCGTCTGGGGGACCCGTCCATCCAGCCGAGTGTTTTACCAAGAACTGTGTCCTGATTACTGGCGGAGTGAGTACCCCCATGCCGTGCGACACAGCGCTGCCCCTGCGACCCTGCACCTCGCCAGGCCCCGCAACCCGCCTGCCATCCATCCCTACCTACCCCATCACCGGGCCCCGGGACAACCAACCCCCTACCCACGGAGGGGAGAACTACCAACCAAGCTGCTCCCTGTCACCGCTCCCGGGATCCCCGTATAGAGCAGCGGTGGTGTCACCAAAATCACCACAACCGTGGGTGGCGTCACGGACAATATCCAAATCCCCACAACCATCCCCCTTTCACTCACGGGCAAGGAACGCGGCTCGAGTCCCCGGGATCCGGCCCACCGCTCGAGCCACCACCGAGCAGCAGCGGCCGCAGCAGCAGCGGCCGGACCCGAGCAGTGGGAGAGCGCAACGTCACCTCCTCCGCCCGCGACAACTTGGCGTCACGAACAGGATCTTACCGCTCTGCCGTCTGGTAGAGGTGTGCCTTGTGACCGCCGGAGGTGTCCGGCCGAAAATTTCGAGAAGCCGCCATCTTAGGCGCGAAGAATTCCCGCTCGAGCGTCTCCTCGAGGAGTGGAGGCGCGAAGGCCAAAACCCCGCCCCTATAGAGGAGGAGCCGGAAAGAAGCTGAGGGAGACGGATGGCGGCTGGCCGCGTGTAGCTCGCGGCTATATGAGCAGGGACGCCGGGACTCCGCGATTTGCTGAGCCCTGCAAAGGATGTCTGCCCCGCCTAGCTATGCGGAGGCTACCGAACCGGTGCCTGGAACGGCGACGTGGCTCAGGGCCCGAACGGCGGGGATCTGCCGACGCTACCGGAGTCAGATATGTCTACTGATGGAGCAGTGGACCGCGGAGGTGTAAACGGTAGCCGCGGTTGCCCGAGTATACGGAATGGAGGCCGTGATGGAGGAGCTGGTGAGTGACCCACGCCCCTGTGTCCCCGAGGGACCGGCCACTGCGGCTGAGGGACCCGGTCTACCCCTGGCCCCCATGCTGCCTCCGACTTCCCTGCCCGTGTACCCCGCTGATGCCGGTCCGTCTGGCGTGCGCCCCCTCGTAACAGTAACTGAAAGAGTGGCGAGTCCAGAGACTGCGGCAGCTGGCGGCAACCCGCCTGGCGCAGAGACGGATGATAGCGACTCCGGACCGGACACAGAGCCTGTTTCCGTGGAGGACGAAGGAGTCGTCGCCCTGGATGGCATGGAGGCCACTTATATGCCCCGGAGTGGAAATGACGGATACCGGGCGGCCCTTCCTCGTCGCGCCTGCTATGCGCTGGAGGGGCTGGTGCCTGTGTTCTTCCACCCAGGGCCGGCAGAGGATGATGAAAGCGACCAGTGATGGCAGCGGAGCCCCGCTGCAGTTGTCCCCGTTGGGACCACCAGTGTGCAGTTTAAAGTTTTGAAATGATGAGAATGATAAGTGAATGTTACCGAAGATTTACCTGATTGACTGCTGATTTGAAACCGGTCGTTGCCGGCACCGTTGTCCCCGTGGGGACCGTCTACAGTTTTGCATAGAAACTTCTATGAACATGCCTGAGAACTTGCAAGGCAACCACAAACTTGTGGCCTGTAAATAAAAATGTTGTTTGATGGCTTGACCGTTACCGCCTCTGGAGAGACAGATTGGAGGAAGGGCCCGCAGTGGAGTAGGCTGGGGCCCAGCCCCCACCGGAACCGGTGGCGATCGTCTGGATCGGGAAGGACAGATCCCGCTCGGGTGACTTGTGCTGGACTGGGGTCAAGGGGTGCTGCCTGTTTTCTTAGGGGCAGCATCAGGGCCAGGTTGCTTGGGTGGGAGAGAGCGGAAGCCGTTTTAGCGTAACGTTTAAGAGTGTGCCTCCTGATGTGGGATAAAGTTATTTTACTTGTATTGCGTTTTCTTATCTTTTTTTACAGTTTAAAAAGAAAAATAAAACCGGTGATGGACGGGCAGCCCGAGGACGGTCTGCAATTTGCTAAGGGGGAATGTGGCGCCCTGGACAAGCCAGGGGCCACAGGTAACAACACCACCACACCCCACACTCCCTGTAGGCACATCAAGGTCAGACACAAAATCCTTGTTGCCCTCCCCAGGGGCTGATGTCCACACCAGGGGGTGGAGCCAGGCGGTTGGTCTCCACCCACCAAGGAGTTCACAGTCCTGGAGGAGGGAAAACACAGTTAGATAGAGTTTGGAGGAGGAAGTGAGAGGAGTTGAGTGGTGGAGGAGGAAGTGAGAGGAGTTGAGTGGTAGAGGAGAAAGTGTGAAGACAAAAGTGACAGCAAAGGAGCCTGAAGTTAGTCCGGGTGTGTGGCCCGGACGGAACAGCAAGGTTGGCAGACGGTGGTGACCGTCTGCAGTGGAGGCCGATCGGAGTTGCCGTAAGGACCATGGACGGGCGGTGGCCCGGCGGTACCGGACCGGTACACAAGGAGAAGCCAGCACCATTGGCAGGGGCCTTTCGGATCCCGGCAAGGCTTGGAGTCGCCGTAAATTTGCCAAATCCGTCAGTGAAGGGGACCTCCGGGTTTCCAAACAACTAAGTCCCGATTGAAGGCAACAGTCCAACCGTGAAGGGGAGACACCGCCACCGCCAAGGGCAACAGTTTCCCAGGGCCAGCGCCTGCGGGCAAAGAGGGGCTCCTCCGGCCCATATCCAAGTCGGGGAGCGGGTAACCGGTGGGAACCCATCGCTACCAAACAGAAACTTAGGTGCAGGGAGAGACAGTCACCACCACCTACAGGGAGACAACAACCGCAGCCATCTGGGGGACCCGTCCATCCAGCCGAGTGTTTTACCAAGAACTGTGTCCTGATTACTGGCGGAGTGAGTACCCCCGTGCCGTGCGGCACAGCGCTGCCCCTGCGACCCTGCACCTCGCCAGGCCCCGCAACCTGCCTGCCATCCATCCCTACCTACCCCATCACCGGGCCCCGGGACAACCAACCCCCTACCCACGGAGGGGAGAACTACCAACCAAGCTGCTCCCTGTCACCGCTCCCGGGATCCTCATATAGAGCAGCGGTGGTGTCACCAAAATCACCACAACCGTGGGTGGCGTCACGGACAATATCCAAATCCCCACAACCAACCCCCTTTCACTCACGGGTGAGGAACGCCACTCGAGTCCCCGGGATCCGGCCCACCGCTCGAGCCACCACCGAGCAGCAGCAGCCGGACCCGAGCAGTGGGAGAGCGCAGCGTCACCTCCTCCGCCCGCGACACTAGGGCAGCTAACTGGCGCGGCTGAGCAGGAGACGGAGACCTGGACCGAGGGGGACCGGGCCCCCGTAGCCACTATCTTTGAAAAGCTACAGATCGCCTTTGAGACCCGCACCGAAGCCGAGCTGCGGATGCAGTTTTACTAATGTCGACAGCGGCCTACAGATAGTATTAGAGACTATGCCTTGCGCCTGCAAACTTCCCTTTGTACACTGAAGCGGGTGGATACCATTAAAGATGCTAGTTGAGCAATTCGTGCAGGGGATGGGATCCCCGGAGGACCGCAAGCAGCTCCGGCTGTGGGCCTTAGAGCACCCTAATGTGGACTTTGCCATGCTGAAAGAACGGGCCATCAAAGCTCTGCAGCCCCCAGCGTCCGACGTCCCTGAAGCGGCCCCGTGGCCAGCTGAGACGGCTCCCATCGTGGTAGCCCCTTCTCTCCCAGCTCTCTCGGCGCCTGCAGCCCCAGGCGGAATGATGGAGGAGCTGGCTGCTCAGGTCCGTCGCATGGATGGAGACCTCACCAAGATCCCCGCCGCACTCCAGCCTTCGGCGAGACCCAAGCCCCCGGGGAGGATGCAGCTCACCGACAGCCCGGAGGACGTTCCCTGGATGCAGCGGAGAAGGGCCAATGACTCACGGTATGGACCTCCAATTTGTTACAGGTGCAGCAAGCCCAGCCACTACTCCCGACAGTGTCCGTTAAACGAGCAACCCCTGGGGCCAAGGGCCAATCCTCAGGAGTAGAACCCAGTGGCCCCCCAGACTGGCGGGACCGGTACATCAGAGCCCGGCCCATCATCCCTCTGGCAGTGGACGGCATCCCGCTGATGGCGCTCCTGGACACTGGATCCCAGGTAACCACGATACCCTACACACTGTATCAGCGGTATTGGGGGAATGATGAACTTGCCCCTCCAGACGGTAGTATGACAGTGGTCACAGCCGATTGACTTCCCTTGACCCAAGTGGGGTACAAACAAGTGGCCATGACCGTGGGACGGGCTGAACTGTAGCACCAATGAATGATTGTGATAATGAATGAACCCAGCGACCATAACCCGAAGGTAGTGCTAGGGTCTAATGTGATGGAGCACTGCATGAGTGAGGTGTTTGACCCTACTGCAGCAGCTGGCCGCCACAGCAGCGGGAGGCCGACAGAGGGCTGTACAGCGTGAGATACGGGCCTTGATGTATCGGCAGCATGTGAACTCGACAGGAGGGGAGATTGGGGGAGTGAGAGTGATGGATGCGGCCACTTTGATTGTGCCTCCTAGGAGTGAGATGATTATTTGGTGCAGGGCAGCGGTAGGTCCCCAGGGACGAGATTACCCAGCCATGGTAGAGCCCTTGCCCTCCGAACACTGGCCCACAGTAATGGCCGCCCGAGGGGTGGTAGACGTCAAGAAAGGGAGAGTGCCCGTAAGGGTGTTAAACTGCGGGGAGGAGGAGGTCAGGCTTCCCCGAAACGCTACCCTCGCCAAGCTGCTTACTCTAGACCCCCACACCATCCAGGAGGCCGTTCCCCCGACCTCACCGCCTCCTGCCAGTCACCACCCATCCCCGGAGCGGTTAGATGAGTGGTGTCAAGAGTTACAAGTAGGCACTGATGATACCCCTACATATCACAAAGAAGGGGTATACCGGGTGGTACAGGAGTACGAGCAGGTTTTCAGCAAACATTCACTAGATTTTGGGCGGATTAAAGGGGTCCAACACCACATCCCCACCAGCGAGCATCCCCCCATTAAAGAGAGAGAGACCTATTCCCCCTGCACACTACCAATGCGCCAAAGACATGTTGAGGAACATGAAGGAGGCGGGGGTTATTCGGGATAGCTGTAGTCCCTGGGCCGCCCCGCTGGTGCTGGTAAGGAAGAAGGATGGCACCATGAGGATGTGTGTGGATTACCGGAAGATTAACCAGATAACGCATAAAGATGCCTATCCTCTGCCCCGTATTGAAGAGTCCCTGGCCGCACTGAGAACCGCTAACTACTTCTCTACCCTTGACCTCACCAGTGGGTACTGGCAGGTGGCCGTGGCGCCCGAAGACCGTGAGAAGACTGCCTTCGCTAAACCCATGGGACTCTGCGAGTTCAACAGCATGCCGTTCGGGTTGTGCAACGCCCCTGGAACCTTCCAACGGCTGATGGAATGCTGTCTGGGACATCTGAATTTTGAGACCGGACGATGTAATTGTATACTCACAGACGTACGAGGCCCACCTGGAGCACCTAGCTGAGGTGTTCGCGTCCCTTGCCAAGTATGGGATGAAATTGAAGCCCTCCAATGCCATCTCTTGAAGCCCAGGGTGCAGTACCTCGGACATGTGGTGAGTGTGGAAGGTGTTGCCCCCGACCCCGAAAAGATCACTGCCATTTGGGACTGGCTGAGGCCGACCACGGCGAGAGAGGTGAGACAGTTCCTGGGACTGGTGGGCTACTACCGCCGCTTCATTAAGGGATACACGAGAATGGCCGCCCCCATGCAAGACCTCCTCGTGGGACAGACAAAGGGTGGCAGGTCCCCTGGAACCCCGTTGGCGTGGGAAGAAAAGCATGAAGAGTCCTTCCGCCAGCTGAAGACGGCTTTGACCGGGGAAGAAATCCTGGCGTACCCTGACTACAGTCTCCTATTCATCCTCTACACCGATGCCAGCAATGTGGGCTTGGGAGCAGTCTTATCCCAGGTCCAGAACGGAAGAGAGAAGGTGATCGCTTATGCTAGCCGGAAACTCCGACCTACAGAAAGGAACCCTGAGAATTACAGCTCTTTCAAGCTTGAGCTCTTAGCACTGGTGTGGGCCATCACTGAGCGATTCCGCCATTACCTAGCAGCAGCCAAGTTCACCGCCTATACGGACAATAACCCGCTAACCCATCTGGATACAGCTAAGCTGGGTGCATTGGAGCAGCGGTGGGTGGCCAGGTTAGCTAACTACGACTTCACAATTAAGTACCCAGCCGGTCGTAAAAATGCTAATGCCGATGCACTCTCCCGGATGCCCCACCTGTCAGGAGAGGGGTCGGATGATGATGACCTCGAAGAAATCGAGTTGCCTGAGTTTCACCGGCCGCCAGCTGAGAAGTTGCATGTCCATCGACAACAAGTGAACTTAGATCCGCTGCCCAGCCAAGGGTGGCAAGAAGCCCAGGACCAGGCACCTGCTGTCCGCCTGGTCAAGACCCTGGTGGAACAGGGCTCCGCCGGAATAGACCCTGCCGCCCCTGTCGAGGCCCAACGACTGTGGAGGGAGCGAGCCCGGCTATACCTGCACCAGGGAAAGCTGTATCGGGAATTGATCAACCCGAAGACCCACGAGAAGGTTCGCCAGCTGATGATTCCCCAGGCTAACGTGCCCACTGTACTGCAGGCATACCATGACGGTGCCGGGCACTTTGGGTGGAAGAAGCTGGAGATGCTGTTGAGGGAGCGATTCTATTGGAGTGGGATGCGGGAGTCTGTGGAGGCCTGGTGCCGAGAAAATGGTCCCTGTGCACTGAGAAGAAGGGACGAAGCCAGCTAGAAGGCCCCTTTGCGCCCAACCATTATGCATCAGCCGCTGGAGCTGGTCACCTCGACCACGTGAAGCTCACCCCTAGCCGAAGTGGGTATACATACGCTCTGACCATTGTAGACCACTATTCAAGATTCATGGTGGTTGTCCCAGTCAAGGACCTGACCGGCCGTACCGCCGCTAGAGCATTCCAGGCCTATTTCTGTCGACCGCACGGGTACCCGGAGAGGGTGCTTACCGACCGGGGCCCGGCTTTTGAAGCGGAGGTGTTTCAAGAATTCTGCCAGTTGTACGGCTGCAAGAAAATTCGGACCACGCCTTACCATGCCCAGACCAATGGCATGTGTGAAAAGATGAACCACCTGGTCCTGGGTCTCCTCAAGACATTACCGCTAGAAGAGCGGAACCTGTGGCCAGAAAAGCTACCCGACCTGGTCGATATGTACAACAACATCCCTTCCAGCTCTACTAAATGTACACCGGCGTACCTGATGAGAGCTCGGCCTGGTCGGCTGCCAGTGGACCTAGAAATGGGGTTGGAAGCCCCAGAAGCCCTCCCTTCAACTGCTGGATGGGACACTCGGTGAAGGGCGCAGTACCGACAGGTCCAAGAATACGTAGAAAAGAACTTGTGCCGGAGTCGGGGACAGCAGGAGCAGTGCTTCAACAGGAAAGCTCCTGCAGGTCCCTTTCAGCCTGGGGATGTAGTACTGAAGCGAAAGAGAAGAACCCACAAGCTGGATGATCAATGGGAGAAGATCCCGTATGTCATACAACCCACTGAATGGGAGAATGGGAAGGCCTACCAGATCAGTCGTGACCAGGGGAAGACTTTGGCCATGGTTTCCAGGGACCACCTGAAGAGGTGCCCACCACCGTTAAGGGTGGCAACTGAAGCTCCGGTCCCCAGACCGGCTGGGGAGAAAGAAAAAGGGGTAATCCACACCATGATGGGCGATTTCCCGGCAGATTGGCCTACGCAGAACGACGCAGTGATTCTTCCAGTGATACTGTTCCCACAACCCGTAGAGGAAAAAGAGATGGAAGTAGCCGACAATGAACCAGTGCCCAGGGATGTACCTGTACCCAGCTCCCCTATGTCCTCCGCCTGCCCCACACGATAGACGGGAAGAGGAACCAGTTGTTTCCTCTGCCCCACTGCCTGTCACCACTGACATTGGGCCCCGAAGGTCCACGTGCCCCAACCTAGGTCGACCCTCGCTTAGGTACAGGGAAACTACCATTTAGGGGTGTGATACGTTGAGTGTGTAAATAAGTAAGTGAATGACTGTGAATCAACCGAGTAAATCATCTGATTATCCGTCCGAAGAGAACCGTCCCCTTTGGGACTGGAGTGGTTGTCCCCTGATTAACCAATGATTACCCTCCACCGTGCATAAGAAACTGCTTATGGACATGCCTGAGAACTCGCAGGGCACCCACAAACTTGTGGGATTGTAAAAATGTTGGGGCATGTTTCCGTTGCCGCCTCCGGAGAGGCTGATTTGGAGGATGGGCCTGGAGGAAAGAGATGGCCCAGGCCCGCCACTACTGCAACCGGTGGCGATCCACCGGGTGTCGGGGGTCCCCCATGGACGTGGGGTCCCCTGGGGTGACCGTCGGGTGCGAGACACCGTGCCCGTTCCCGCTCGGGCGGCCTGGATCTGGACTGGGTTTAAGGGGTGCTGCTCAATTTCTTGGGGGCAGCATTGGGGCCGGGTTGCTTGGGTGGGAGAGCGGAAGCCGTCCGTTGTTATTAAACTGTATACATATGTTTTGCAACGTTAAAGTACCGTGCCTCCCGTTAAGGGAAGATTTATAAATATGCTTTTGTTGAATGTTTTCACATGTTTTATATCTTTTGCAGTTGAAAAATAAAACCGGTGATGGACGGGCAGCCCGCGGACGGTCTGCATTTAACCAAGGGGGAATGTGGCGCCCTGGACTAGCCAGGTCGTCACAGGTACTACAACACGACACCCCCACCCCGAGATAGGCACATCACCCAGACACAAAATCCTTGTTGCCTCCCTCCAGGGGCTGATGTCCACACCAGGTGGGGTGGAGCCGGGCGGTTGGCCCCACCCACTGAGGAGTTAACAGTCCTGGAGGCGGGAAAATGAAGTCAGTGCAGTGCAGTTAGGGAAGTGAAAGAGAAGGAGTGAAGTAGTAGTGGAGGAGCAAACTGACAGTGTCAGTGGGTCCGTGGCCCGGGCACTAAGAGCAAGGTTGGCAGACGGTGGTGGCCGTCTGCAGGAGAGGCAGATCATCGCGGAACCGTAGGACCGGGGACGGGCGGTGGCCCGCCGGTACCGAACCGGGGAGCGAAGTGAAGCCAGCACAAACCGGCAGGGCCTGCGGACCCCGACCAGGCTTGAAGTCTCCGTTAATAAGGTCAGTTGTTGCTCTGTCGCTGTCACACAGCGATGTGCGCTTCACAGCGGGAGAGCAACAACTAAAAATGGCTCCGTACATTCAGCAACAACCGGCGATCTCACAGCAGGGGCCAGGTTGTTGTTGGATGTCACACACAGCAACATCACTAGCAACATCGCTGCTACGTCACAAAAGTCGTGCCTCAGCAGCGATGTTGCTAGCGATGTTGCTTAGTGTGACGGTACCTTTTTTTGTTACCTTAGTATTTGTTAAGCTATGCTCACACAGGGCGGTTTTGCCGTTTTTTTCTTTTTTTTTTCATTGGATTAGTGTAAATACATGCTAATAACAAGATGCGGCTTTTATTCAGATTTTGATGCAGAAAAATACACCCGGTGTGAACATAGCCTAGGGTCATATGCCCTGTTCAGTATTGGTGAGGGGTTTTTTACCTCAGTATGTGTAAGGCCTCGTGCACACACTGAGAATTTGATGAGTGTTTTACTTCAGTATTTGTTAAACTATGTTCACAGAGAGAGTTTTTGCTCAGTTTTTCTTTTTTTTTTTTTTTTGCAATAGTCTTGTTTACAGATTAAAGTTGGACTGTTCAATACTAGGCCTAAAGGGTGCTTTACACGCTGCGACATTGCTAGCGATAGTACCCGCCCCCGTCATATGTGCGACAGGTGGTGATCGCTACGCTACGGCAGCTTCACACGCACATACCTGTTCAGCGACGTCGCTGTGACCGCCAAACAATCCCTCCTTCAAGGGGGAGGTGCGTTCGGCGTCACAGCGGCGTCACTAAGCGGCCGCCCAATAGCAGAGGAGGGGCGGAGATGAGCGGCTGGAACATGCCGCCCACCTCCTTCCTTCCTCGTTGGCGGTGGAGGCAGGTAAGGAGATGTTCGGCGCTCCTGCGGTGTCACACAGCAATGTGTGATGCCGCAGGAGCGACGAACATGGAGCGGCATGCACCACCAACGATATTTCGTAAAGGAGCGACGTGTCAATGATCAATAATTTTTGATGTTTTTGCGATCGTTGAATGTCGCTCCTTGTTGTCATACGCTGCAATGCTAATGGCGCATGATGTGCGTCACAACCACCGTGACCTTGATGATATACAGTATCGTTAGCGATGTCGCAGCGTGTAAAGCCCCCTTTAGTGTTTGTTTTTTTTAAACTGAAGGGAATATTTATTAGATAAGTGGATGTTTTTTAGGTTATAGTTTCGCCAACTATTTTTTAGAAATTATCTGTTTCAGGTGTAAGATGATATACCCGTCACATGACCTGTCACATGACCCGTGTATAGGGATGGGGGGGCCCATAGATCCAGAACAACCCGGGGCCCTGGTTCCCCTAATCCGCCCCTGTGTGTGTGCATGTGCTTTTGTGGACTGCAAGAGTGAGTTAGAGCGCAGTGAAAGTACGGAAGCGGAAGTGTGCGCGGTGAGTATTTGCTCATACAGCAAAGCTTGCTCGTAAACTGAGTTACAAATTTACAGCAAGCTTTGCTCGTATAGTGAAATACTCGCACACCAAGTTACTCGTAACCCGAGGTTCCACTGTATCCTGCTTGGAGCCAGATGCTATAACTGGGTGCTGCACCTCTGGTTCAGCACCAGTGATAGTCTATGTCTCATAGTGTGTGTAGCTGGCTCTGTTGAGGTACCTGATCTGTACTGCGTGCATCCTCTCCCGCCTAACCTGTATCTGTCCTCTCCCGGCCCCGTCCTGCTTGTCATTCCTTTGTTTGTAGTTTGGACTTCCCGGTACTTGACTTACACTTCCGTCCCTGACTTGGCTCTGTATCTCCCTTCGGCTTTCTCTATTACGGTTCTGCTCCTGACCCCTTTGCTTGCTTCTGACTCTGAGTTTGTTCACCCCTCATACATTGATTTGACTTCCTGTTGCTGACTCGGCTCTCTGACTACTCTGCTGCCACCTTGTGGTGACTTTACTGTACTACGAGCCACATCAGTACAGCGTGACAGCCTCACTTGTATAAATTCTCCACCAGCAGATTTCTTACTACATGAGCTGCATGACACCTGGTGGCATATAATGTAGCATTGCCACAGGTTAGTTTCCTATATAGTGAAGTATGAGTGGTATTGTGTTCATCATCTCCAGTTAATAGAACATTAAAAAAAGGGGTTTCCTTGTCCTGTGTTATCACAGTAAATTGTAAGTTACAGTCATTGTTGTTGATGTAATCTCTGAATGTATGGATGGTTTGAATAGATGTGTTTCACTAGACATGCGCCACATGATGAGCACATCATCTATGTACCGGGCAAACCATTTCACAGATGATACAAAACGGTTAGTGTATGTATATACAAATGTTCCCACCAGGAAACAAAGGTTTGCCAGGGACAGTGAAAAACCGATCTGGTAACCGTGGATGATCATGAAAAATCCCATTAAAAAGGAAAAAAAAACCCACAAGAATAGTTGGAAACTGAGCTGACCACAATTCCCTGTCTATCGGATAACACTAGAAGTAGCAATGGGATGTTCCTAACACAGCTAGTTACCTCGTCACTGCCTGAGAAACTTGCTACATCTCAAGGATAGAAATGATGAATCCTAACTTGCCTCAAAGCAGTCCCCAAAGAAATAGTAAGCCACCAACATGCAACAACAGTGATGTAAGAAAACACAATACACAGAAAATATAGCAAACAGCAAAGGTGAGGCCCGAGTTACTAGATGAAACAGGACAGGAAAGATAACTGATTGCGGCCAGCAAAAAACCCTGCAAAAAATACCAATCTCCTGATAATAAAAATACTAAGACCACAGAGGACCCTCCCCCACTATATCAGGTACTCTTGTACTACACCTTTGATGTCCCACATTTTACTCTTGTTATAAAGGTATGCTACTTTGAAGAATCCATAATCTGTTAGCTCCTTACCATATTCCTATACGATAATCATATTGTCGTCCATTTTTTAGATGGTCATGGACCTTTACCCTACTACATCTTCTGTATGAAATGATGAAATATTGAAAAACTTGATATTGTAGCAATCATTAGATACTGGTACAGGTATGCCCCCTTCTAACCCTTATTCTCTCCTTTCTCCATTTCTAATAGGGGAGAACCTCATATGAGATTCTGACACTCGGTATAGATTAATCTGATTTCCTTTTTATCACTTTAGTGATATCTGGACGCTAGGTCTTCCAGATCAACTTGATCTTTTTGGGTGCTTGTAGAGAAGTGATCCTTTTATGCATAGGTATGTTGTAAACCTTCTTGATCTCTCTATTATTGATCATATTTTTTCATATTTTGATAGGAATCATATGATGTATACGAGATTTTTTCGTTATGGAAATAATCAAACAGGAAGCTTATTATTGGTATTATCCTGTTTTAACATTGCCATGTATGTAACATGTATTTTCTGTTTTCTGTCTTTTGTTATGATTTTTTGTGAACATTCATGTTATGTTCTCTCACTACAATTTTCTTTCTGTAATTGATGTCCTTAGTCCTTGAAGAAGACCCTAATTGGGTCGAAACGTTGGACAGTATACAAGAAATAAAATAAAAATATTTTTTTAAGCACCACTTTGGACTCTTTCATATTTCCTTTAGTGTGCCGGAGTATATTTATAGACCATTGAGACTGGTGACTACCCTCCAGACCAGAGGTCCCAGACTTAGGGCCCGTGACAAAAAGACTGCCGGGTAAGGAACCTTTTACCCAGCTGCGACTGCCGAGCCGTTCGGATCCGTGCTCGCACTGCGGGTGGTGGCTCGAGCCTATCACGGACCCGGGGGGTCGCTCTGCAAGGAAGTTGGCGCTACACGCGGGGATTTGGGGTGTTTGTTTTGAAGGGATAGTTTGTGACGCCACCCATGGGTTGTGGTGATTGTAGACACCACCGCTGCGGTGAAGGTGTGGGGGCCCCCGGGAGCGGTGTAGTAGCGCAGCTAGGTGTTGACCCCTCCGTGGGTAGGGGATGTTGGTCCCGGGGTCCGGTGGGCGAGGGCCGGGGTGCAGGGTGTAGTGTTGCGGTGCAGCGCGGTGCCGGATGGCACTGGTGTACTCACTCTGACACAAGACACTGGAGACACTGGTAAACCAAACGGAGTGATGAAGGGGGCCCGCAGCCGGCTGCAGCTTTTCCCAGATTAGGTTGGTGATGTCAGCTTTTCTCCTGCACCTTTATATGTGAATCTTGACTCCTGTGCCTAGGCACCGGTAGTCCGCACCCTGACGTGTATCTGCCATAGGAGCCTGTTTGCCCGCAGACGCTGGCCCTTTGGATCTCTGGCCTTTGGCGGTGGCACTTATCCGAAATGGTTGGGCTGTTGCCGTCAATCGGGACTTAGGTGGGAATGAACCCCTGAGGTCCAGACCGCAATCAGTTAATTTGATTATGGTGGTGGCTTATAGCCTAGTTCGGGGTCTGAGTACCCTGCCTGGTGCTCCGGTATCCAGTTGGCTCCCCGGTTTGGTTCCGGCGGGCCACTACCCTGTCCCTTACGGTTCCTCCGGTCGTATTCCCGGTCTCCTGCAGGCGGCCACTACCGTCTGCCTCCTTGCCAGTGGCAACTGGGCTCCAACCCAGCCACCGGAGTAGTCTTTGGCAGGCCTGAGCGCAGGTCTGCTTCTGGACTCAACCTCCCTCCTTCACCGTTAAAACTACTCTCTTCACTCACTTGAACTTGACTACTAGGTTCACGCCTCCAGGCCTGTGAACTCCTTGGTGGGTGGAGCTAACCGCCTGGCTCCGCCCCCCTGGTGTGGACATCAAACCTGGAGGGTGGTGACAAGGTTTTCAGTTTGACTGCTGTTACCTAACTGGGAAGGGGGGGTGTAGTGTTGTTTTGTCTACCTGGGACGACCTGGATAGTCCAAGGCTGCCCGTCCATCACCGGTTTATTTTTGTTGTAAACTGCAAAAGATAATGGGGGGCGAGGGTATTCACTTTATAGAAGGGGAATGTAGTGCAGATAGTGACCAGGGCACAAGTAATGAAATTGGGGGTGGTACGGGGGGAAGGGTTAGGACAGTTAATACAGTAAGCAGGAATACAGGTACAGAGTCATACGTAACGTGCATGTACACTAATGCCCGAAGCCTCACAAATAAGGTGGAGGAATTAGAATTAATATTGTTGGAAGAAAATGATGCTATAGTGGGGATATCAGAGACATGGCTGGATGAGAGCTATGACTGGGCTGTTAATTTACAGGGTTATAGCCTATTCAGGAATGACCGTACAAATAAGCGAGGGGGAGGTGTGTGTCTATATGTAACATCATCCTTACAACCCATCCTGCGTGACAACATATGTGAGGGTCCTGAGAATGTAGAGTCCCTATGGGTGGAGATAAGGGGGGGGAGAATGAATAATAAAATACTGATAGGGGTGTGTTATAAGACGCCGAATATTATGGAAGAGGTAGAGAATCTCCTCATAAAGCAAATTGATAAAGCAGCGAATCTCGGAGAGGTAATTATTATGGGGGACTTTAACTATCCTGATATAAATTGGGGAACAGAAACTTGCAGTTCCAGCAAAGGAAATAGATTTTTGATAACAATGAAAGATAATTACCTTTCACAAATAGTCCAGGACCCCACAAGAGGGGGAGCACTACTAGACCTTGTACTAACCAATAGGCCAGACCGCATATCAAATATACAAGTTGGGGGTTACTTGGGGAATAGTGATCACAAAATAATAAGTTTTCATGTATTCTTTAGTAAGATGTCTAGTAGAGGGGCTACAAGGACACTAAACTTCAGGAAAGCAAATTTTAAACGGTTGAGAGATGATCTTAGTGCAATAAACTGGGATGATGTACTAAGTAATAAAAGTACACAAAGCAAATGGGAGACTTTTATGAGCATCCTGAATAGGGCTTGTGCAGAAAATATACCCTATGGGAACAAACATGCTAGAAATAGGAGGAAACCCCTATGGCTAAATAGAGCTGTAAGGGAAGCAATAAAAGAAAAACAGAAAGCCTTAAAAGAATTAAAGAGTGTAGGTAGTGATGAGGCATTATATAATTATAGAAAATTAAATAAAATATGTAAAAAGCAAATTAAGTTAGCTAAGTTTGAGACAGAGAGACTCATTGCGAGAGAAAGTAAAAATAATCCTAAAATATTCTTTAACTACATAAACAGTAAAAAACTGAAAAGCGATAGTGTTGGCCCCCTTAAAAATAGTCTTGGTGAAATGGTGGAGGGGGATGAGGGTAAAGCCAACCTGCTGAATGACTTTTTTTCTCCGGTTTTTATACAAGAAAATGCCATGGCAGATGACATGACCATTGATACCATAAATTCACCCTTGAATATTACCTGCTTAACCCAGCAGGAAGTACGCCGCCGCCTCGAAATCACTAAGGTTGACAAATCTCCGGGCCCGGATGGCTACACCCCAGAGTACTACAGGAATTGAGTTCTGTGATAGATAGACCATTATTTTTAATCTTCTCAGATTCCTTAATAACAGGGTCGGTACCGCAGGACTGGGGCATAGCAAATGTGGTGCCAATATTCAAAAAGGGGACAAAAACTGAGTCGGGAAATTATAGGCCGGTAAGTTTAACCTCTACGGTTGGTAAAATCCTTGAGGGTTTCTTGAGAGATGCTATACTGGAGTATCTCAAGAAAAATAACCTTATGACAGAGCATCAACATGGGTTTATGAGGGATCGATCCTGTCAAACTGATCAGCTTCTATGAAGAGGTAAGTTCAAGCCTGGAGCAGGGAAATGCAGTGGATGTTGTGTATATGGACTTTTCAAAAGCTTTTGATACGGTGCCACACAAAAGGTTGGTACATAAATGAGAATAATGGGGATAGGGGAAAATATGTGTAACTGGGTTAAAAACTGGCTCAGTGATAGGAAACAAAGGGTGGTTATTAATGGTACGTACTCGGACTGGGTCTCAGTTCATAGTGGGGTACCACAGGGGTCAGTATTGGGCCCGCTTCTTTTCAACATATTTATAAATGACCTTGTTGGGGGCATGCGGAGTAGAATTTCAATATTTGCAGATGATACTAAACTCTGCAGGGTAATCAATACAGAGGAGGGTAATTTTATATTACAGGGAGATTTATGTAAATTGGAGGATTGGGCTGAGAAGTGGCAATTGAAGTTTAATGTAGATAAATGTAAGGTCATGCACTTGGGTAGAGGAAATAACATTTATGATTATGTACTTAATTGTAGAACACTGGGTAAAACAGACACAGAAAAAGACTTGGGTGTATGGGTGGATGGTAAACTTCACTTTAGTGGCCAGTGTCAGGCAGCTGCTGCCAGGGCTAATAAAATAATGGGATGTATTAAAAGAGGTAGAAGTGTTCATGAAAAAATATAGTTCTACCTCTGTACAAGTCACTAGTGCGACCGCACTTATATACTGTGTACAATTCTGGTCACCGATATATAAGAAGGACATAGCTGAACTGGAGAGGGTGCAGAGAAGAGTGACCAAGATTATTAGAGGAATGGGGGGGCTGCAATACCAAGACAGGAAAAACGAAGGCTTAGGGGGGATCTAATCACAATGTATAAATATATGAGGGGACAGTACAGAGACCTTTCCAAAGATCTCTTTACACCTAGGCCTGCGACTGGAACACGGGGGCATCCGCTACGTCTTGAGGAAAGAAGGTTTAATCATAATCACAGACGAGGATTCTTTACTGTACGAGCAGTGAGACTATGGATTCTTTACTGTACGAGCAGTGAGACTATGGATTCTTTACTGTACGAGCAGTGACACTATGGAGCTCTCTGCCGCATGATGTTGTAATGAGGGATTCACTACTAACATTAAGCAGAGCCTGGACGCCTTTCCTGAAAAATTTAATATTACCAGTTATGTATATTAGATTGTATGACAGGGTGTTGATCCAGGGAACTAGTCTGATTGCCGGATGTGGACGAAGGAAGGACATTTTTTCCCCATTGGAACTTGTTTGCCACATTGGGGGTTTTTTTGCCTTCCTCTGGATCAACATCTTAGGCTACGGGGTGAACTAGATGGACTTAGAGTCTCCCTTCAACCTTAAAAACTATGATACTATGATACTATGATAATAAACACATGTACATTTATAATAACATATTTACATTGTCAAGAATATTTGGTTTTTCTTTCTTCCCTTACGGGAGGCACATCACTTTTAACGTTGCAAAACATTTTTAATGGAAAACGGGTCCATGTCCTTCCGCTTCCCCACCCAAGCAACCTAGCCTTGATGCTGCCTCTATGAAGTGGGCAGCACCCCTTTTCCCCAGTCCGGATCAGGAACTTGGCCAGGCAACCTAAGCGGGAACGGGTACGGTGTTTCGCACCCGGCAGTCACTCAGAGGCCCCATGTCCAGGGGACCCTGACCCGGAGGATGGTCACCGGTTCCGGTGGTGACCGGACCCCAGCCTGCTCTGCTGCGGGTCCTCCCTCCAACCAGCCTCTCCGGAGACCAGCAGTAGCGGAAAGGGCAAAAGGACACTATTTACAAGCCCAAAAGTTATTGAGTGGCCTGCTAGTTCTCAGCCATGTTCATGATTTCTCATGTGGGAGAAACGGGGGGGAAACAAAAGTCCCAACAGGGACGGGCACTTCAGTAGCTGGTTTGCTACCATCAACATAGGTGCCAACGGGGACTTCCAGGTGGGTCCCAACGGGGACTTTAACTTTTTAGTAAAACTCCGCTGCCGGCGCAGCCTCTTTCAGCCACTTTCCCCTGTCCACCACAGGGCAGCACGGGTCCCCAATGCCACACTCACTCACAGTGGCACTGTCCATAAAGACCCCATCCTCACTGCCTGCAGTGCGGGTACGGTAGCCGGGCTCCATTTGTAGAACTGTCCTCGTTCCTTGAACTCCCTGCCGTCCTCCACCAGGGGCTCCGACCCCTGATGGCGCCCACCGGTCTCCGGTTCCGGCGGCGTTCAAAAAGTCAGGCAGGGTCCGGCTCCTTCCACCCGGCATACCGGATGGCGTCCCACGGGGAACTCAGGGACGTTCAACAAAGGATTCCGGGTACTGCAGGAGCGAGTCCTTAAAACATCAACTTTAAAACAGTGAACTGTAAACTTCAGGGGTTAATTCGGAGTGCGGCTATCACCGCAGGGGCCTGGCCCAGCCGATAGTCGGGCGATCTATCGGGTCCCCCATCCACGTGCAGTAGGTGCCACGGCTGTAGGACGTTAACGGGAACGGCGGTGGGGGTAGCGTACACGGGACCTCTTCCTCCATGAGCTGCGCTACCTCGGGCGTGCTGGTCACGGTACTGGCGGGCTCCATCTCCCAACTGATGAGGGACGACATGGGGGTCTGCGTGGCTTGATCACGGCGCTGCACAGCTGCGGTGGCCCCTTGCTCACGGGCCCACACCACGGGCAACCATCCTGCGGACCTCCGCCTTCCAATCGAGCAGCTGCTGCAGACTCTGCGTCCTCACCTTCATACAGAACCGACTCAGCTCCCGCTCCAGCCAAGCAGCGGTTCCGGCGGGAAGCTCGCCCGGGCCGCAGTCCTCAAAACCTACTCCGCCTCTGCTTCTTCTGAGCCCCGCCGCTCCAGCGGCGGGCGCCCCTCCGCTCCCATCCGGGAACGCTGACATCTTTCCATCCGTTCCCCCTTGGTCTTTTCCGAGCGCTTCGATTGCTTTTTGCTCCGCTCCGCTCTCGGGGGGCGGGGCCTCGCCTTCGCGCCCTTTCTGCTCAGGGAAGACGGCTCGGGCGGGCACTCTTCGCGCCCAAGATGGCGGATTCTCCAATTTTTCAGCGGGACTCCGCTGACGGGGACTTGAAGGCGCACTTCCACTGGTAAGTGGACTGGTTCTATCCTGTTCGCAGACGCCAGAAGAGTCGATGTGTACCGGCCCGCGGGCTCGGCTGCGACCGCCGAGCCGCTCGGATCCATGCTCGCACTGCGGGTGGTGGCTCGAGCCTCTCACAGACCCGGGGGGTCACATCGCTCTGCAAGGGAGTTGGCGCTACACGCGGGGATTTGGGGTGTTTGTTTTGAAGGGATAGTTTGTGACGCCACCCATGGGTTGTGGTGATTGTAGACACCACCGCTGCGGTGAAGGTGTGGGGGCCCCCGGGAGCGGTGTAGTAGCGCAGCTAGGTGTTGACCCCTCCGTGGGTAGGGGATGTTGGTCCCGGGGTGCAGGGTGTAGTGTTGCGGTGCAGTGTGGTGCGGTGCCGGATGGCACTGGTGTACTCACTCTGACACAAGACACTGGAGTCGCTGGTAAACCAAACGGAGTGATGAACGGGGCCTGCAGCCAGCTGCAGCTTTTCCCAGATTAGGTTGGTAATGTCCGCCTTTCTCCTGCACCTCTGTGTGTGAATCTTGACTCCTGTGCCTAGGGACCGGTAGTCCGCTCCCCGACGTGTATCTGTCGTAGGAGCCCGTTTGCCCGCAGACGCTGGCCTTTTGGATCTCTGGCCTTTGGCAATGGCACTTATCTGGAATGGTTGGGCTGTTGCCTTCAATCGGGACTTAGGTGGGAATGAACCCCTGAGGTCCAGACCGCAATCAGTTAATTTGACTATCGTGGTGGCTTATAGCCTAGTTCGGGGTCTGAGTACCCTGCCTGGTGCTCCGGTATCCAGTTGGCTCCCCGGTTCGGTTCCGGCGGGCCACTACCCTGTCCCGGTCTCTTACGGTTCCACTGGTCGTATTCCCGGTCTCCTGCAGGTGGCCACTACCGTCTGCCTCCTTGCCAATGGCGACTGGGCTCCAACCCAGCCACCGGAGTAGTCTTTGGCAGGCCTGAGCACAGGTCTGCTTCTAGACACAACCTCCCTCCTTCACCGTCAAAACTACTCTTCTGTTCACTTGAACTTGACTACTTAGGTTCCTGCCTCCAGGCCTGTGAACTCAGTGGGTGGAGCCAACCGCCTGGCTCCGCCCCCCTGGTGTGGACATCAAACCTGGAGGGTGGTGACAAGGTTTTCAGTTTGACTGCTGTTACCTAACTGGGAAGGGGGGGGGTGTAGTGTTGTTGTGTCAACCTGGGACGACCTGGATAGTCCAGGGCGTCACACTATGCGCTGCCATTAACTCCTTATTACCTCGATTGCCAGTGCATCACGGCAATCAGGAAGGGCCGGTAACACGGCGGGACTGTCGCATCTAATGGATGCGACATTCTCGGGGCAGCAGCGGGCTGATATTCTCGGCTGCGAGAGTGGGGGCCGTAACCATGGCCCTCGCCCTCCCCAGCCTGAGAATACCAGCCCGCTGCTGTGTGCTTACCTCGGCTGGGTACCGCACGTCGTTATTTTACATTATTTATTTATTTTACTACACGATATAGACCCGCCCACCATCAGCTGTGATTGGTTGCAGTAAGATAGCTGTCACTCAGCGTGGGGGCGTGTCTGACTGCAACCAATCATAGGCGCCGGTGGCCAGGGGAAGCAGGGAATACAAGATGGAATAATGTGCGGCCTGCATTTTCAAAAGCTGGAGAACCTGCTACAGTGCGACAGCCGTGCAGTGCCACGCCGATGATCAGTGAGTAAGAAAGAGAGAGGGAGAGACCGACTGACCAAAATGACCGCTGGCTTATATAGCCCCTATGGCGCCGAGCAGCCAAGCCAATCACAGTAACACCACAACAAAGATGGCTGCAGTGTTATGAGGGCTTCACACGGTACGATCTATCGTGTGATTGCATGAGCGGTCGTACCCGCCCCCGTCGTTTGTGCGTCACGGGCAAATCGCTGCCCGTGGTGCACAAAGTCGTTAAACCGCCGTCACACGTACTTACCTGCTGAGTGACCTCACTGTGGGCGGCGAACATCCACTTCCTGAAGGGTGAGGGACGTTCGGTGTCACAGTGACATCACACAGCCGCCGGCTAATAGAAGCGGAGGGGCGGAGATGAGCGGGACATTACATCCTGCCCACCTCCTTCCTTCCGCAAAGCCAGCGGGTGCCGTGGGATGCAGGTAAGCTGTGTTCATCGTTACCGGGGTGTCACATGGAGTGATGTGTGCTGCCCCGGGTACGATGAACAACCGGCGCCATTTTAAATAAACAATATTTTGAAACTGAGCGACGAGTACACGACTCATGATTTGTGAGCGATACTGCGTCGCTCAGAGGTGTCACATGAGACGCCGTCGTGTACGATGCCGGATGTGCGTCACGAAAACCGTGACCCCGACGATGCATCGCACGATAGATCGTCTCGTGTAAAGCCCGCATTACTGTGAGAGCAAGCAACGTCAGATGTGTTCATTGGCTGGAAAATGGCACCAGGAAGTCCAGAAATTAAAATGAAAATATCAGAGCGAATACCATATTAGCCGTCGGATACCGAATAGTGGCAAATACATTCGCTCATCCCCAATTATAAAATATGGAGGTATATGGGGTGCATTAAAATGTATGGGGGGCTGTATATACAATATGAAGTACTATAGGGGTGCATTATAAAACATGGAGGACAATGGGGCAACATTATAATATATGGAGGCCTATGGATGTACATTATAATACACGGAGACCTATAGAGTGCATTCAATGGTATGGGAGCTGCATACTACAATATGAAGGACTGTGGGGTGCATTATAATAGATGGAAGACAATGGGTGTGCATCAAACAGTATGTGGGAGGCATCTGGTATAAAAGTTCCTCTTTCCTGATGGGTAGGGCCGAGCAACTGCTGTAGGTTATAAAACCTAGCCTTGTGTTGGTCCTGCCATGTTGCTCTGGTCTGCCCGTGCTCTGCACCAGTCCTGTTTGTATCCAGTTCTGGCGTGCTGATGTCTGCCCTGGACCCGTGTCCATGTGTCCCCTGGTACCAGTCTGTATCCTGTTCCTGAGTTCCTGATGTTTTCTGTACCTGCAACCCTGCTGTGAATAAAGTTGTTTGTGTTTTAAGCCTGAAGTCTGGAGTTTGTGACGCCCTGGACTAGACAGGTCGTCCCAGGTAGTCACACACAACACCACACCCCCTTTCCAGTTAGGTAACACCAGTCAAACTTAAAGCCTTGTCACCACCCTCCAGGTTTTATGTCCACACCAGGGGGGAATGGAGCCAGGCGGTTGGCTTCACCCACCGAGTAGTTCACAGGCCTGGAGGCGGGAAAACACAGAGCAGTCTAGAGATTGACCTTGACAGTGAAGGAGGGAGGTTGAGTGGAAGCGCAGACCTGTGTCGAGGTCTGCAGATAGTCTACCGGGTGGCTGGGTCGGAGCCCAGTCGCCATTGACAAGGAGGCAGACGGTGGTGGCCGTCTGCAGGAGACCGGGAAGATGACCGGTGGAACCGTAAGAGACCGGGACAGGGTAGTGGCCCGCCGGAACCGAACCGGGGAGCCAACTGGATACCGGAGCACCAGGCAGGGTACTCAGAACCCGAGCTAGGCTAGAAGCCACCGACATAGCCAAATTAACTGATTGCGGTCTGGACCTCAGGGGTTCATTCCCACCTAAGTCCCGATTGAAGGCAACAGCCCAACCATTCCAGATAAGTGCCACCGCCAAAGGCAAGAGATCCAAAGGGTCAGCGTCTGCGGGCAAACGGGCTCCTACGACATATACACGTCGGGGAGCGGACTACCGGTGTCTAGGCACAGGAGTCACCAACCACACATAGAGGTGCAGGAGAAAGGCGGAAACCACCAACCTAATCTGGAAAAGCTGCAGCCGGCTGCGGGCCCTGTCCATCACTCCATTTGGTTTACCAGCGACTCCAGTGTCTTGTGTCAGAGTGAGTAGAGCAGTGCCATCAGGCACCGCAACACTCCACCCTGCACCCCGGCCCTCGCCTACCGGGCCCCGGGATCAACATCCCCTACCCACGGAGGGGTCAATACCTAGCTGCGCCACTACACCGCTCCCGGAAGCCCCCATACCTCTACCGCAGCGGTGGTGTCTACAATCACCACAACCCTTGGGTGGCGTCACGAACTATCATCCCAAACCAAACACCCAAACCCTTGCGTGTAGCGCCAACCCCCCTTTGCAGAGCAACGTGACCCCCGGGTCCGTGAGAGGCTCGAGCCACCACCCGCAGTGCGAGCATGGATCCGGGCGGCTCGGCGGTCGCAGCCGAGCTCGCGGGGCGGTACACGTTCCCGCTGTGCTTGCATTACCCTGTTGTGGTCCAAATCCTTGCTTGTTTAGCGGCTGAAAACCAGCTACAAAGCATACAAGCATGGGAATTGAGCATGGCCCCAAGTACTTGGATCCTCGATCGAGTACCAAGCGACTAGAGCACCACAATGCTCAATCAAGTACGGAGCAGTGCCGAGGACGCTGGTCCATTACTAGTGATACTCAATATATACCAGGATTGTTATAACCCACTACATGTGCTCATGTAGCCATTAGTGACTATGAGGAGTAGACTGAACATGATTCTACCAAAATAATATTTAAGATGTGACTGTTATTGAAGGGTGTGGGTGCAACCTCAGGGACCACCTTCATCTCCAGGTCCTGGCTCACTCTCCTTTAAAGTGAATGTGAAAACTAGTGTGACGCCCTGGCCGGGCCAGGTAGTCACAGATAGAGCCCCGCATTACACCTGTCCCTCATAGGTAACATACAGCCATACATTTAAACCCTAGTCACCCCCCTCAGGGCTTGATGGACACACCAGGGGGCGGAACCAGGTGGTTGGAAGACGCCCACCAAGGAATTCTGATAGCCTGAGGCGGGAAAGTAAACAGAACAAGTCTGGAGTTCAAGTTGGAGAGGTGTGTGGGCTGGAGCTGTGTGCAGCTGCAGAGGAGAGAAACCAATTTGAGAAGGTGCCGGGGTAGGAGCCCTGGTACCTTTGGCTAGGAGGCAGACGGCGGTCTCCATCTGCAGGAGCCGGGAAGACGGTGGACCGGGACAGAGTAGTGGCCCGCTGGTACCGACCCGGGGAACCGACTCGGAAACCGGAGTACAAAGGGGGGTACTCAGACCCTGAAGCTAGGTCTAGAAGCTACTGGGGGCTAGCTAATTAACTGATTGGGTGGGACAGGACCTCTAGTGCTGTCCACAAAGTCCCGGCTGAAGGCAGCAGCACAACGAGGGGGATAAGCAGCCACCGCCACGGCTCAGAGATCCCACGGGCCACCGGCTGTGGGCAAAGGGCTCCTTAGGTGACCACAAGCCGGGAGCGGACTCCTGAAGTTGCAAGCACAGGCAGTCCACCATCCAACACAGGTGCGGGAGAAAGACAGACCACCAGCCGGGTGGGGGACCAGACTGCAGCTGGCTGCGGGCACCGACCACCATCACTTTGGTTTACCAGAGACTTGTGTGTTTACTAATACATCAGCATCCTCCGGTCACCCATCTCCCTGCACCACCAAACACCCCCAACAGGTCCCGGGGCCACCATCCCTGCCCACGGTGGGGTTAACAACTTGCTGCCAAACATCTCCCCCGGGTGCCCCGTATCTGCAGCGGTGGTGTCCACCTTCACCGCATCCCGTGGGTGGCGTCACGAACTTAACACGGCTCCGGCCGTACATCTACGTCCCCAAACCACAACCCCCCTTTCAGTTGAAGTGACCGCGAGACCCCTGGGTCCGGAGACCCTAGAGCCACCCACTGAAGGTCCGGATCCGAGCGGCTCGGCTGCTGAGCACGGGGCAGTACACCTCAATTTCTGGTGTCACGAACAGGATACTTACTTACCCATCCACTTACCTTGAAGTGCGCCTTGTAGTGAAGTCAGCGGTGATCTGTTGCGAAAATTTTCAGAATCCGCCATCTTGTCGCCATCTTGTTGGCGCGAAAGTTCCCGCCCAAGGTCCCCTTCCCCGAGAAAGTGTGCGAAACTGAAGCCCCGCCCCCTGGGAACACGGCTGAAAAGAAAAGCTGTTAGTCACAAAACGAAACTTACCGGCCGGCTAGCGAAGTGCCACGAAAAGACCAAGGGGGGGCGGGTGAAAATTCTGCGACATATGACCGAGCAGATAAAGGGCAGGGACTCCAGGACCCTGCCACCCTTTTGGTTCCTGGACCCGGAGAGAGCACCATGGCCAACCCGTCCAGCAAGCCTGGAGTGCCGGAGCCCGTGCCCAGAACAGCGGCATGGGTGGAAGCCCAAACTGTGCGGATGTGTCGCCGGATCCAGGCACAAGCGCGCTTTATAATGGAGTGATGGATGGCCGAGATGGAGGAGCTGGCAGTGGCCATGCGGGCACGCGAAGTGGAGGCAACCTTAGAGGAGCGGGTAAGCGACCCACGACCCTATGTCCCCGAGTGACCGGCCGATCAGTCTGAGGGACCCGGTCTGCCCCTGCCCTCTATATTGCCTCCCTCGCCGTCCGTACCGGTTGCTGCTGACCCCCCGCTCGGTTCGCTGCCATCAACACCGACAGCGGAGTCCGTTCCACAGGCCCGCGAGGAAGCTGCCGACAGCCAGCCCGTTACCGCCCCGGCACCAACACCAGCTCCGAAAAAGATCAGCCTCCGGAAGGTGCCCTGTACCGCAGGGATAACAACGGCCCTGGCAGTCCGCCCGGCCAAAGCGGAGGCGGTCACCGCCCAGAAGCCAGCAACGAAGGTAATGCTGGCCGCTCCCAAAACCCAGGCCTCAACTGAGGCACCGCGGGGTTGCCGCTGTCAGGCAGCTGAGCAGGCCGCGACACACCGGGGTTTCCAAATGCAGAGAGTGTCGGTCGTAGCCAACACGGGGGAACTCCGGCTGGGCCCGACCCCCGCACAGAGTGAGTGTGGCGCATTGGTAGTGTGCGGGAGGAATAGGCCTATACCTCTCTTTAATAGGGGGGTGTTCCCCGGTGGGGATGTAATGTTGGACCCCTTTAATTTGCCCAAAATCCAAAGGGTGTTTGCTAAAAACTCGCTCATACTCTCGTACCACCCGG
Organism: Anomaloglossus baeobatrachus; assembly: GCF_048569485.1. Classification (NCBI taxonomy): domain Eukaryota; kingdom Metazoa; phylum Chordata; class Amphibia; order Anura; family Aromobatidae; genus Anomaloglossus; species Anomaloglossus baeobatrachus. The sequence continues at coordinate 3,991,280 of NC_134354.1, read as the reverse complement.
TATACCCCGTCTTTATGGTGTGTAGGGGTATCATCAGTGCCCACGTGTAGCTCTCGGCACCACTCATCTAACTCCCCTAGGGGTGGATGAGGACTGGCAGTAGGCGGTGAGATCGGGGGAACAGCCTCATGGATGGTGTGGGGATCAAGAGTGAGCAGCTTGGCAAGGGTAGCGTACCGGGGAAAGCCTAACCTCTTCCTCCCCACAGTTCAGCACCCTCACGGGCACTCTTCCCTTCTTGACGTCTACCACCACTCGGGCGGCCATCACTGTGGGCCAGTGTTCAAAGGGCATGGGCTCTACCATGGCGGGATAGTCCCGCCCTTGGGGACCTACCGCTGCCCTACACCAAATCGTCATCTCACTTCTGGGAGGCACAATCAAAGGGGCCACATCCATCACTCTCACTCCCCCAATCTCTCCCCCTGTTGAGTTCACATGCTGGCGGTACATCAGGGCCTTGATCTCATGCTGCACCGCTCTCTGTCGGCTCCCCGCCGCTGTGGCGGCTAGCTGCTGCAGTAGGGTCAGCACATCACTCATGCAGTGCTCCATCACATTGGTCCCTAGCACCACTTTCGGGTCATGATCACTGGGTTCATTCATTATCACAATCATTCCCTGGTGTTGCAGTTCAGCTCATCCCACAGTCATGGCCACTTGTTTGTACCCCACTTGGGTCAATGGGAGCCCATTAGCGGCAATCAGTGTCATGCTACCATCGGGGGGGCGAGTTCGTCCTTCCCCCAATACCGTTGATACAATGTGTATGGTATGGTGGTTACCTGAGATCCAGTGTCCAGGAGAGCCATCACCGGTATGCCGTCCACGGCCATGGGGATGATGGGCCTGGCTCCGATGTACCGGTCCCGCCAGTCTGGGGGGCCATGGGGTTCTACTCCTGAGGATTGGCCAGTGGCCCCAGGGGTTGCTCGTTTAACGGACACCGTCGGGAGTAGTGGCCGGGTTTACTGCACCTGTAACAAATCGGGGGTCCATACCGTGAGTCATTGGCCCTTCTCCGCTGCATCCAGGGAACGTCCTCAGGGTGGTCGGTGAGCTGCATCTTTGCCGGGGGCTGGGATCTGGTCGGAGGCTGAAGTGCTGCGAGGATCTTGGCGAGGTCTCCATCCATGCGGCGGACCTGAGCAGCTAGTTCTTCCATTGTTCCACTTAGGGCTGTAGGTACTGGAGGTGCTGGTAGGGTAGGGGCCACCACGACGGGAGCCGTCTCAACTGGCCATGGGGCTGGCTCCGGGACTTCCGATGCTGGGGGTTGCAGAGCTTTAATGGCCCGTTCCTTTAACACAGCAAAGTCCACATCAGGGTGTTCCAGGGCCCACAGCCGAAGTTGTTTACGGTCCTCCGAGGATCTCATCCCCTGCACAAACTGCTCACTTAACATTTTGTTACTGTCCACACTGTTGATGGTGTCCACCCGCTTCAGTGTGCGGAGGGCAGTTTGCAGGCGCAAGGCATAGTCACGAATACTATCCGTAGGCCGTTGCCGGCATTGATAAAACTGCATCCGCAACTCGGCTTCAGTACGGGTCTCAAAGGCAGTCTGCAGCTTCTCAAAGATGGTGGCTACAGAGGACCGGTCCCCCTCGGCCCAGGTCTCCGCCTCCTGCTCAGCCGCGCCGGTTAGCTTCCCCAATACTAGCGCTGCACGTTGCTTATCCGTCAGGGGGTACAGTTCGAGTAGCGGACTAAGCTTCTTCCGGAAGACCTGCAAAGCGTCAGGTTTCCCGTCGTACTGCGGCAGCCAGGCAGCCCCGGGCACATAGGGCAAGGAGAACGGCATCACCTGGGCGAGAGCTGGGGCCACGGCGTCCCCCACAAGCGCGGCCGGGACCTGGGCGGGCCCATTCCCATCAACTGGTACCTCTGCGGCTGCGACCGCCGCTCCTCCAGCGGCTCAGTCGGGCGTAGACATCTTGTTTCCGTCCCCCTTAGCCTCTTTCCGGCTCCTCCTCTGCAGGGGTGGGGTCTAGGCCTTCGCGCCTCCACTGCTCGAGGAGACGCTCGAGCGGGGACTTTTCGCGCCCAAGATGGCGGCTTCCGTAAATTCCGGGCACTCCTCGCCCGACGAGTGAAAAGGGTGGTTTGATTTGGGGATATTGTCCGTGACGCCACCCACGATTGTGGTGAGGTTGGAACACCACCGCTGCTCTGGACGGGGATCCCGGGAGTGATGACAGGGAGCAGCGTAGTTGTTGTTTCCCCTCCGTGGGTAGGGGGGTTTGGTGGTCCCGGGGCCCGGGGAGGGATTTTGGAGTTGGCAGGCGGGTTACGGGGCCTGATGAGGTGCAGGGTCGCGGGGGCAGCGCTGTGCCGCACGGCACGGTGGTACTCACTCAGCCAAAGATGATAACACAGTTCTCGGTAAAACACACGGCTGGATGGACGGGTCCCACAGACGGCTGCGGTTGTTCTTTCCCCGGCAGGTTGATGGTGACTGCCTTTCCCTGCACCTTCGTAGTTTGAATGGTCCCAATGGGTTCCCACCGGTAACCCGCTCCCCAGCTTGATGGGTGCTGAAGGAGCCCCTTTTGCCCGCAGGCACTGGCCCTGGGAACGGTAGCCTTGGCGGTGGCTGTGCTCCCCTTCACGGTTGGACTGTTGCCTTTTTTTCGGGACTTGACTGCTGGGAAACCCAGGAGGTTCCCTTCGCTAATGGATTTGACCAACTGTCGGCGACTCCGAGCCTGGTCGGGGTCCGAAAAGCCCTGCCGAGTGATGCTGGCTTCTCTTTGCGTACCAGTCCGGTACTGCCGGGCCACCGCCCGTCCACGGTCCTTACGGCAGGCTCCAATCGGCCTCTCCTGCAGACGGTCACCACCGTCTGCCAACCTTGCTGCTCCGTCCGGGCCACACACCCGGACCAACTTCAGAGTGCTCCACTACCACTTTCCTTCCTCTCACTTTCACTGTCAGAACTAGTCTGCTTTGTTTTCCCGCCTCCAGGACTGTGACCTCCTCGGTGGGTGGAGACCAACCGCCTGGCTCCACCCCCTGGTGTGGACATCAGCCCCTGGAGGAAGGCAACAAGGGTTTGTGTCTGGCTTAGGTGTGCCTGACCGGGGTGTAGGGTGTGGTGGTGTTGTTACCTGTGACGACCTGGCTTGTCCAGGGCGCCACATGAGCAGGAGCAGACGCTCCATACTGGAAGTGACAGCAGCACCAGCTGGGCCGGGAGATCGCCGCCCATGAGAAAAGGAAAGCAGAGGTGCTGGCTCGGACCTACTCGGAGAAGGACCACCTCCGCAACGCCACCTTTCGAGTGAGGGGCCCGACACACAAAGGCCAGGTCCGGCACTTCAACTCCCAAAGAGGATGGGGGTTCATCTTCGAGCCGGGCTTGGATGTGGAGATCTTTGTGTCCCGGAGGGACGTCTACCCACACCCCTCCCTATGGGTCATCCCGACCAGGACCTGGAACCCGGGGAGTTGGTAACATACACCCGGCATTGTGGGGAGAGGGGGTGGTTTGCCCTGGATGTGAGAAGAAGGGTAACCATGGGCGCTCAGCTGCACGTCCGCCCCTCTCCGCCACCCTCCAGCCCTGCTGAAGAAGAATACTGATATGGTAGCGGTTCTCGACTACTTTGCTGCCCATCCCCGTTGGGACCAAGTTGACGTTCTGGTTTTAAAAGTTAAATAATGACATGGCTGAGAACTTGCAGGCAAACCCAACAAACCCAACAACTATTGGGCCTTGTAAATAGTCCCTGACCACCCTTTTCATAGTCCTGCAGTCTCCGGAGAGGCTGGTTGGAGGAAGGGCCTGCGGGAAATTGTAGGCCGAGGTCCTGTCACTAGTGAGACCGGTTCAGGGTTCCCCTGGACGTGGGGCCTCTCAGAGAGACTGCCGGGTAAGGAACTTATTACCCGGCCCGTGTGGGCAACACCCGGACCTGAACCCGTTTCTGAACAGGGGAAAAAGGGGTGCTGACCTGGTTTTTAGAGGCAGCATCAGGGCTAGATTTGCTTGGGTGGGCAAAAATGAAAAGGACCCGGTCCCGTCCCATTCCCGGTTAATAAAAATGTTTTATTGCAACGTTTAAGTAAACTGCCTCCCGTAAGGGAAGAAAACAAACATATGCTTAATTGTACAAAAGTTATTATACTTGTAAACATGTTTTATCTTTTTCAGTTCAAAAAGCAAAATAAACCGGTGGTGGTCGGACAGCCCGCAGACGGTCTATGGTTAACCAAGGGGGAGCGTGACGCCCTGGCCGGGCCAGGTAGTCACAGATAGGGCCCCGCTTTACACCTGTCCCTCATAGGTAACATACAGCCAAACATTTAAACCCTAGTCACCCCCCTCAGGGCTTGATGGACACACCAGGGGGTGGAACCAGGCGGTTGGAAGACGCCCACCAAGGAGTTCAGATAGCCTGAGGCGGGAAAGTAAACAGAACAAGTCTGGAGTTCAAGTTGGAGAGGTGTTTGGGCTGGAGCTGTGTGCAGCTCCAGCAGAGGAGAGAAACCAATTTGAGCAGGTGGCGGGGTAGGAGCCCTGGTACCTTTGGCTAGGAAGCAGACGGCGGTCTCCGTCTCCAGGAGCCGGGAAGACGGCTCGGTGGAACCGAGGTGAACTGGGTAGTGGCCTGTCGGTCCTGACCCGGGGAACCGACTCGGAAACCGGAGCACAAAGGGAGGTACTCAGACCCTGAAACGAGGTCCAGAAGCTACTGGGGGCTAGCTAATTAACTGATTGCGGACAGCACTAGAGATCCTGTCCCACCCAAAGTCCCGACTGAAGGCAGCAGCCCAACGAGGGGGATAAGTAGCCACCGCCACGGCTCAGAGATCCCACGGGTCAGCGTCTGCGGTCAAAGGGCTCCTTAGGCGACGACAAGCCGGGAGCGGACTCCTGAAGTTGCAAGCACAGGCAGTCCACCATTCAACACACGTGCGGGAGAAAGACAGAGACCACCAGCCAGGTGGGGGACCAGACTGAAGCCGGCTGCGGGCACCGACCACCATTACCTTTGTTTACCAGAGACTCATGTGTTTACTAATAGTGAATACATCAGCACCCTCCGGTCGCCCATCATCCTGCACCGCCAAACACCCCCAACGAGTCCCGGGGCCACCATCCCTGCCCACGGAGGGGTTAACAACTTGCTGCCAAACATCTCCCCTGGGTGCCCCGTATCTGCAGCGGTGGTATCCACTTTCACCACATCCCGTGGGTGGGGCCACGAACTGAACACGTCGTTGGCCGTACATCTATGTCCCCAAACCACAACCCCCCTTTCAGTTGAAGTGATTGTGAGACCCCGAGTCCGGAGACCCTCGAGCCACCCACTGAAGGTCCGGATCCGAGCGGCTCGGCTGCCGAGCACGGGGCGGTACACCTCACTATGTACAGAACCCAGTACTCAGGGTCAGAGTGCCTCGCATGGCTGGACCTCCACCTCTATGAAGTTCACGACATACAGCATTGTAATCTGGTGACCGTACATCTTATCCCATGATGTAAGTTGTTCTAGTAATCTTCTCTCTTTATGTGACCTCAATACCTGATCCCTCAGATCCTGAGAGCAAAACCTTAGTACTTTCCCCTGAAAGTGTCTTCTGTGACACCTCTGTTCTATGATGTAGAATCTGACTGTAGCTATGATGTAAATGCGTATTTAGTATTTGATAGATGTGATATCCACACTCACCAGTGACGTCACTACCCACCACGATAGGTCACTACTCACCAGTGAAGATCACCCTTCACCAGAACAAGTCAGCACACACCTGGAAAGGCCACTACTCACCAGGGAACATCCCACTCACCAAGGAAGGTCACCACTCACCTGAAAAGCTTACTACTCTCCAGGACAGGTTACCACTCAACCGGGACGGTCATTTCTATACAGGACAGGTCACCACCCACCAGGACAGGTTAACGCTCACCAGGACAGGTCACTAGTGACTAGGTTATGTCACCACCCATCATAACAGATTACAACTCACCAGGGATGGTCATCAACTATCAGGAAAGGTCACCACTCACCCAGAAAGCTTACTACTCACCAGGAACATCACCACTCACCAGGGAAGGACACAACTCAACAGGGACGGTCACTTCTAAACAGGACAGGTCACTACCCAGGACAGGTTAAAGCTCATCAAGACAGGTCACTAGTGACTAGGGTATGTCACCACCCACCAGGGCAAGGTTACCACTCACCAGGGATGGTCATTACCTATCAGAAAAGGTCATTATTTACCAGCATAGGTGTCATGATGTGTTTTACCTTCTCACTGTATTTGCTGTAATACTATGTCTTGGGATGTAAGTAACCATACCTTCCCCCCCATCTCCTGTGTCTCTGGGCCCATAATGCAATTATCTCTTGTCCACACAGCCAGGGGAACTTCTCATTGTTTCGTAAGCAGTGGATAACGCCAACTACACAAACCTGTAGACATCTCGGAGCCAACCTTCTAGAATCTTCTAGTGGGCCCAACCATTGCAAAGACCCCTACCCTTGAGGGGCGGGCCCACGAGCTCAGACAATTCACTCCTGTTTCTAAATGCAGTTGGGAGCTGAGTTTTGAAGAGGAAAAGAGCGAGATCTGATTCTGCGGACAGATCTCGCCGTCCAGTGGATTGTGTGGGATTTCTGGGACTCTGAAGAGGACTATTTAGTCGTGATCTGGCACTTTGGATTATCGGGAGGTGCCCCCAAATCTGTTTTATTTGGACTTGTCGTGTGCTGTTCCTGTATTCCTGTAAGTAAACCTGTTGGATCATCCTCGGCCTGTTGTCTCTCCTTGCTCTGCTGTACACCCCGTCACAAACTGGTGGCAGCGGCGGGATCAGAGCAGAAGAAATGGAGGACAACGGCCAATCAACGTCTGAAACCAGAACCTCAGGATACAGGAACTGGACTGTGGTGAGCCTACAAACAAAGGCCCGTGAATTAGGTGTCGGCTACAAAGGGACTCTCTAAGGAGCAACTAATTGAGGCATTGGAAAACGCTTGCCTGCAAGATGGCACCGAGGAACAATTTCCACAGCAAGGGGAGCAAAGACGGGAGCCGGAGGTAAATACCCAAAAAAGTCAATGGGTTGTGTGGTACGAGGAGGAGATGGCCTTGCTGGGAGAGGAGACCACCATAGAATATAAGATGGAGGTCATGCGTGGAGCTAAAGAGAAGGAGCGCAGGATGGAGGAGATGGCACTGCTGGATAAGCAGCTCGCTGTGGAAGCCGCGAGAGGTTCCAGACAGACTGTAACCCCAGCACCCATCATGAGGGAACTTCCCAGGGTGTCCCGCAAAGACTTCAAGCAGTTTAATGAGGCTGCTGGTGACATTGAGGGCTTCTTCCAGGACTTTGAGCATCAGTGTCGATTAATGGAAGTCCCAGAAAGGGAGCGCGTCCGGCATCTGGTTGGGCTCTTAGAGGGTGGAGCTGCTGCAGCCTATAGAGCTATGGACCCTCGGTGGAACTGTGAGTATGCGGATATTAAACAGACCATTCTAGAATATTATGCTGTAACGCCAGACACTTACAGGACTCAGTTCCGTACTTTAGCATGTGATGAGGAAGTGTCCTTCAAGATGTATGCCCACAAACTCAAACATCTGTGGCATCGTTGGCTGGAGGCAGAGGAGGCCTTAACCTTGGAGACCGTCCTCCAGGTCCTCCTAAAAGAGCAGTTTTACTTCAAGTGCCCCGCTGAGATCCGGGAATGGGTGCGTGAAAGGAGACCAGCCACTGTGGAGGAAGTTGCAGCTCTAGCTGATGAGGCTCTCACCATCAAGCCTCAGTGGAAAAAACTACTACCCAGTGAGAAAAAAACCACCAACCCCCCAACGCTGGCGGCCCCTGGTCCTTCTGGCCCCAATGTTCACCATCACCCTAGACCGTCCACTCATGGGGACCTTCGTGTGACTGTGCCTCGCATTACTCATGCTCCACCTTTGGGAATACGACGTGGAGGAAGAATCCCAGAGCGCAGATGTTATGGGTGTGGGCAGCCTGGGCACATGCAATTCCAATGTCCAGGTGTTCGGAGACAGAACAGCTACAGACCGCCTTTGCCTGTTCATTATCTACAGACACCTTCACCAGGAGAAGAGCTGGATTCTGTGCCTGATGACTTGCCAAGTGACTCAGATATCCTGGCTCCCCTACCCGGAGTCTATGGGGTGCGAGCTCCAGCCACCTGTTCTTCTGATCTTCAGGACAAACATCTACAGGAGGTCGTGCTGGATGGCCAAAAAGTTGTTGGCTTCCGTGACACTGGGGCTTTCCTCACCATAGCCGATCCCCGAGTAATTCAACCACAAGCAATTCAAAAGGGACCAGGAATTGCCATTGAACTGGCAGGAGGTACCCAGAGATATATTCCAAGAGCGAGTGTGACCCTGGATTATGGCTTTGGGGCAAAACAATGTGTGGTCAGTGTGATGAGCGGCCTCCCTGCAGACGTTCTTCTAGGAAATGATGTGGGGAATCTTCATTGCCACTTTGTCGGTGCGGTAACCAGAAGTCAAGCCAAGAGAGCAGCCCATGTGGACGTGTACAACCCATCCATGGAAATGAGGCCACCAGAACTGCCATTACAGCCGGTGAGTGATTCTTCTTGTGGGGATAATATGAATGTTACTTGGGATAAAGTTCAGTTTAGACAAGAAGTAGAGACTGACCCCACCCTTGCTAGTTTTAGAGCCCGAGCTGAAATAGGGCAGCTAGGGGAGAACGGAGAAAGAATTATCAGAGAAAATGGACTTCTGTATCGGGTTGCCAATGCCGACTCCCTAGATAAGCCCTGGACTTATAGCAAACAGCTGATTGTTCCTCAGAAGTACAGAATTCCCCTATTACATCTGGCTCATGACATTCCTACGGCTAGCCATCAAGGCAAAACCCGCACCAAGAGACGATTGACTCAAACTTTTTATTGGCCGGGGATTTCCCAAGCAGTGGCGCATTTCTGCCAAACTTGTGACATATGTCAGCGTAGAGGGCGACCCGGAGATCACCCAAAGGCACCCGTGCAACCGCTCCCTATAATAGAAGAACCCTTTCAAAGAGTAGCTGTTGATATCATTGGACCTCTGGCTAAACCAAGTAAATCTGGAAAGCAGTACATTCTCACTGTTGTGGACTATGCCACCCGATATCCAGAAGCCGTGGCCTTGTCAAGTATCTCTGCAGCCAAGGTGGCCGAGGCCTTGGTTATTATTTTTACCAGAGTAGGATTCCCCAGTGAGATCTTGTCGGACCAAGGCTCCCAGTTTATGTCAGAGTTGGTCCAGTGTCTGTGGCGCACTTGTCGAGTACGAGCGATCCGAACGACCCCGTATCATCCCCAAACAAATGGACTTTGTGAACGATTCAACGGCACTCTGAAGAATATGCTGAGGGCCTTCACGGACCGAGATTCAGACTGGGAGAAGTACCTACCCCATCTCTTGTTTGCCTATCGGGAAGTTCCCCAGGAGTCCACTGGGTTCTCCCCCTTTGAACTACTCTATGGAAGAAAGGTCCGAGGACCCTTAACCCTGCTCAAGGAATACTGGGAGGGGCAAGTTGAAGATACAGGAACCCCTGTTGTCCCTTATGTCCTAAAGCTGCGAGAAACCCTGGCCCAACTTGCTAGTTTTGCCCAGAGTCATTTGCGTATGGCTCAAACCAGACAGAAGACATGGTATGACCGTAAAGCACGCTATCGGGAGTTTGTAGAAGGACAACAAGTCTTAATGATTGTTCCCCATCGGCAGAATAAACTGCAGACCACATGGGAGGGTCCCTTCCGGGTTCTCAGAAAACTGAATGATACCAATTACCTTCTTGCTTTAGATGATCAGGGGGCTAAGGCAAAAGACTGTCCATGTGAATATGATTAAGGAGTACCATGACCGGAACATTCCAATGATAGCAAGCTGTCGGTTGGCTTCAGAAGATGGTCAAGAGGATGAGGACTCTCTACCTGATCTCGTGGAAGCAGCGAGAGCCCCATCCACTGTGGAACAAGTTCCCCTGGGAGATTACCTGGACTCCTTACAGAAAATCCAGATGCTGGAAGTGCTTCAACAGAGACGGGCTGCTTTCTCATCCCAACCAGGTCGAACCACCGTCACCCAACATCATGTGGACACTCAGGGCATCCGTCCCATACAACTGGCTCCTTACCGGGTACCTGAATCAGTTTGAAACACCATGCAGCACGAACTGTAGGAGATGTTACAGCTTGGGGTAATCCAGGCCTCCCATAGCCCTTGGGCCTCCCCTGTGGTGTTAGTACCCAAGAAGGATGGGAGTACTCGATTTTGTGTGGACTATCGGTGACTAAACGACCATATCGTCAGCGATCCTTACCCAATGCCTCGTATTGACGAACTTCTAGACCGACTGGCTGGGTCCCGATATGTCACTACCTTGGATCTCAGTAAGGGATACTGGCAGATCCCTCTAACAGATGAAGGGAGAGAACGGTCCGCTTTTATAACCCCCTTTGGTCTGTATGAATTTCTAAGCATGCCTTTTGGAATGAAAAATGCCCCAGCCACCTTCCAGAGAATGGTGGATCAGATCCTCCGGGGATGTGGTGACTTTGCTTGTGCCTACTTGGATGATATCGCCGTCTTCAGCCACACATGGGAGGAACATCTGAATCAAGTAGCCATTGTTTTGGACCTGATTCTTGCAGCCGGCCTAACTATTCGACCCGATAAATGCCAATTGGGGATGGGGGAAGTCCAGTACCTAGGGCATAGAGTGGGAGGAGGGAAGCCCCGTCCTGAGCCTGCCAAAATCCAGGCTATTAGAGACTGGCCTGTACCCCAAACTAAGAAACAAGTTATGGCTTTTCTGGGCACTGCCAGTTATTACCGAAAATTTGTTTCTCATTTCAGTACTGTGGCCAAGCCTCTTACCGACCTGACCAAGAAAACAATGCCCCAGCTGGTGATCTGGACTCCAGCCTGTGATGAGGCTTTTAACCGGCTGAAGGACGCTCTGGTCTGCGATCCTGTCCTGGCTGCTCCAGACTACAAGCGGAGATTTATTGTGCAAACGGACGCCTCTGCTTATGGACTGGGAGCTGTCCTCAGCCAGGTAAATGCAGCCGGGGAGGAGCACCCCATCGCCTATCTCAGCCGGAAACTGCTGGACCGAGAAGTGGCCTATGCAACTGTTGAAAAAGAATGTCTGGCTGTAGTGTGGGCCCTTAAGAAACTACGGCCATATCTGTATGGACGGGAATTCACTGTGGTTACTGATCACAATCCCCTCACCTGGCTGAACAGAGTCTCTGGGGACAATGGACGATTACTGCGATGGAGCCTGGCTCTGCAGCCCTATAACTTTACCATACAATATAGAAGGGGCAGCCAACACCAAAATGCAGATGGACTGTCCAGGCAAGAGGAGCCTTGAGTTCTGTCAGCCATGCCTGTGTGTACTTAACCAGCGACCTGTAGAGGTCCCTAGTACGTACACAAGTTGGGAGGGGAAGGAATTGCCATGATGTGTTTTGCCTTCTCACTATATTTGCTGTAATACTATGTCTTGGGATGTAAGTAACCATACCTTCCCCCCCATCTCCTGTGTCTCTGGGCCCATAATGCAATTATCTCTTGTCCACACAGCCAGGGGAACTTCTCATTGTTTCGTAAGCAGTGGATAACGCCAACTACACAAACCTGTAGACATCTCGAAGGCAACCTTCTAGAATCTTCTAGTGGGCCCAACCATTGCATAGACCCCTACCCTTGAGGGGCGGGCCCACGAGCTCAGACAATTCACTCCTGTTTCTAAATGCAGTTAGGAGCTGAGTTTTGAAGAGGAAGGGAGCGAGATCTGATTCTGCGGACAGATCTCGCCGTCCAGTGGATTGTGTGGGATTTCTGGGACTGTGAAGAGGACTATTTCGTCGTGATCTGGCACTTTGGATTATCGGGAGGTGCCCCCGAATCTGTTTTATTTGGACTTGTCGTGTGCTGTTCCTGTAGTCCTGTTAGTAAACCTGTTGGATCATCCTCGGCCTGTTGTCTCTCTTTGCTCTGATGTACACTCCGTCACAATAGGTTAACACCATAGGTCCCAAATCACCACTCACCAGAACAGGTCCCCAATCACCAGGGCAGATCACCACTCACCAGGAGAGGTCACCACTTATCAGGGAAGGTCACCACCCACTAGCACAAGTCACCATTCACCAGGACAGGTTACCACTCACCAGAGCAGGTCACCAACACTCACTAGGGAAGGTCATCACATACTAAAATAGGTCACCACTCACCAGGACAGGTCACTACCCAACAGGACAGGTTATCACTCAATAGGATAGGTTAACACTCATCAGGACAGGTCACCACTCACCAGGGAAAGTAAAAATTCACTAAGACAGATTACTTAACATCAGGATAGGTCATCACTTTCCGGGAAAGGTCAGCACTCAACAGGACCGGACACCACGCACAAAAACAGTTAACCACTCACCAGGACAGATTACCACTCAACAAAATAGGTCACCACTCACTAAGGAAGGTCATCATACACCAGAACAGGTCAACCCTCACTTATACAGGTCACCACTCGCCAGGAAAGTTCACCAACCACCAGGGCAGGTTAATACTTACCAGGACAAGCCATAACTCACCAGGGAAGATCATAGCCCACTAACACAGGTCACCAAGTCAATGGGATAGATTACAACACACCTAAGAAGGTCATCACTCACCAGGGAAAGTCACCACTACTCACTGTGAGTACAGCTCATTTCTCACCAGGACAGCTCACTACTCACTAGGGAAGGTTATCAACTACCAGAACAGGTCATTAATCACTAATACCAGTCACCACTCACTAGGAAAGGTCACCAACCCAGCAGGACAGGTTACAACAAAACAACTCACCAAGACAGATGACCACTCAGCAGGACAGGTCACCACTTAATGAGGAAGGTCATCACCCACCAGAAAAGGTCATCACTTACCCATACAGGACACCACTCACCAGGACAGGTCACCAACCCACCAGGACAAGTTAACACTAACCAGGACATGTCACAACTCAATGGGATAGGTTACCATTCTCCGGGGAAGGCCATCACCCACCAGGAAAAGTCACCACTCACCAGGGCAGGTCACTTCTCACCAGTATTGCTCACCCCCACCAAGACAGGTTGCAACCCTAGGACAGGTCACTTCTCACCAGGATAATTCACCACCCTCTAGGGCAGGTTACCACTCACCAGGACAGATTATTTCTCAGCAGGTAGGTCACTACTCACCTGGACAGGTCGGGTGGGTTCTGCTTGTATTTCTTTCATCGAGACTGTTTGTTACAGAACAATGAACATCCCATGGTCCAGATAATGATGATGTGAAATTAATCCTTCTCTGGTCACTTGTGATATTTTTCAACTTTGATATTCCGTTGACGGACAGAGAGAAGATTAGATCCGATCCCTTCTCCACGGAGCAAATAATCCCTAAGCTGCCATTTTGACATATGAACTCCAGTATGGGGTCTGATGGTGGAACTAAGAGATAAAAAAAGAAATATTTACAAGGCAGTAAAATACTCAAAGTGTGCCTCAGAATTGACACCGTGTCTTAAGCCTGCTTTACACGTTGCAATTAAGCATACGATATCGTATGCGATGTGACACGCCCCCATCGTATGTGCGGCACGTGCAATTTGTTGACCGTGTCACACAATCGATCAGTTGCTGTCACACGTACTTACCCTTCCATACGACCTCGATGTGGGCGGTGAACGTCCACTTCCTGGAGTGGGAGGGACGTTCGGCGTCACAGCGACGTCACGCGGCAGCCGGCCAATAGAAGCGGAGGGGCGGAGATGAGCGGGACATAAACATCCCGCCCACCTCCTTCCTTCCGCATTGCCGGCAGGAGCCGCGGGACGCAGGTAAGATCTGTTCATCATTCCCGGGGTGTCACACACTGCGATGTGCGATGCCCCGGGTACGATGAACAATCTGACGTTCAATTCTAGAGAAATGAACGACGTGCGTGAGATGAACGTTTTACGTTCAATCGCAGACACACGTAGCTGTCACACGCTACAACACCACTAACGATGCCGGATGTGCGTCACTTACGACGTGACCCCGCTGACACATCGTTAGATTTGTTGTAGCGTGTAAAGCCCGCTTTAGCATCAAAGTGTAGGAGCCTTAACATTAGGGAGGAGAAGCTCTGAAAATGGAGAGGAGATAACTCCTAACAGAAGTGGAGAAGCACCGACACCAAAGAGGAGAAGACCCAACATCGTAGAGAACAAACCCCATCACCAAAGACGGGAAGAACTGATACCAAAAAGGAGAAGCACAGTCACCAGAGTGGATAAGCCCCAACACCAAAAAGGACAAACCCAATCACCAGAGAGGAGAATATCTGACACCAAAGAAGAGAAACCCTAACATCAGTAGAGGTGAAGTCCCAACATCAAAGAGGAATATCCCTAACACCAAAGAGAAAAAGCCATGACACGAAAGAAGAGAAGACCCAACAATAAACAAGAGAAACCCTAACACCAGAGAAGAGAAGCACTGACACCAGAAACCCCAATACCGAAGAGGAGGAACTTTAATGGAGATAAGGGAAAGCCTGACACTGAAGAAGAGAAGCCCTGACAATATAGAGCAAAGAAGCATTGAGAAGAGAAGCCCTACCACTGGAGACAGGAGAAGCCCTGCCACTGGAGAGAGGAGAAGCGAGCCACTGGAGAGAGGAGAAGCCCTGCCACTGGAGAGAAGAGAAGCCCAGACACTGGACAGAGGAGAAGCCCTGCCACTGGAGAGAGGAGAAGCCCTGCCACTGGAGAGAGGAGAAGCCCTGCCACTGGAGAGAAGAGAAGCCCAGACACTGGACAGAGGAGAAGCCCTGCCACTGGAGAAAGGAGAAGCCCTGCCACTGGAGAAAGGAGAAGCCCTGCCACTGGAGAAAGGAGAAACCCTGCCACTGGAGATAGGAGAAGCCCTGCCACTGGAGAGAGGAGAAGCCCTGCCACTAGAGAGAGGAGAAGCCCTGCCACTGGAGAGAGGAGAAGCGAGCCACTGGAGAGAGGAGAAGCCCTACCACTGGAGACAGGAGAAGCCCTGCCACTGGAGAGAGGAGAAGCGAGCCACTGGAGAGAGGAGAAGCCCTGCCACTGGAGAGAGGAGAAGCCCAGACACTGGACAGAGGAGAAGCCCTGCCACTGGAGAGAGGAGAAGCCCTGCCACTGGAGAAAGGAGAAGCCCTGCCACTGGAGAAAGGAGAAGCCCTGCCACTGGAGAGAGGAGAAGCCCTGCCACTGGAGAGAGGAGAAGCCCTGCCACTAGAGAGAGGAGAAGCCCTGCCAATGGAGAGAGCAGAAGCCCTGCCACTGGAGAGAGGAGAAGCGAGCCACTGGAGACAGGAGAAGCCCTGCCACTGGAGAGAGGAGAATCCCTGCCACTGGAGACAGGAGAAGCCCTGCCACTGGAGAGAGGAGAAGCGAGCCACTGGAGAGAGGAGAAGCCCTGCCACTGGAGAGAGGAGAAGCCCTGCCACTGGAGAGAGGAGAAGCCCTGCCACTGGAGAGAAGAGAAGCCCTGCCACTGGAGAAAGGAGAAGCCCTGCCACTGGAGAAAGGAGAAACCCTGCCACTGGAGAAAGGAGAAACCCTGCCACTGGAGAGAGGAGAAGCCCTGCCACTGGAGAGAGGAGAAGCCCTGCCACTAGAGAGAGGAGAAGCCCTGCCACTGGAGAGAGGAGAAGCGAGCCACTGGAGAGAGGAGAAGCCCTACCACTGGAGACAGGAGAAGCCCTGCCACTGGAGAGAGGAGAAGCGAGCCACTGGAGAGAGGAGAAGCCCTGCCACTGGAGAGAGGAGAAGCCCAGACACTGGACAGAGGAGAAGCCCTGCCACTGGAGAGAGGAGAAGCCCTGCCACTGGAGAAAGGAGAAACCCTGCCACTGGAGAGAGGAGAAGCCCTGCCACTGGAGAGAGGAGAAGCCCTGCCACTAGAGAGAGGAGAAGCCCTGCCAATGGAGAGAGCAGAAGCCCTGCCACTGGAGAGAGGAGAAGCGAGCCACTGGAGACAGGAGAAGCCCTGCCACTGGAGACAGGAGAAGCCCTGCCACTGGAGACAGGAGAAGCCCTGCCACTGGAGAGAGGAGAAGCGAGCCACTGGAGAGAGGAGAAGCCCTGCCACTGGAGAGAGGAGAAGCCCTGCCACTGGAGAGAGGAGAAGCCCTGCCACTGGAGAGAGGAGAAGCCCTGCCACTGGAGAAAGGAGAAGCCCTACCACTGGAGAGAGGAGAAGCCCTGCCACTGGAGAGAGGAGAAGCCCTGCCACTGGAGAGAGGAGAAGCCCTGCCACTGGAGAGAGGAGAAGCCCTGCCACTGGAGAGAGGAGAAGCCCTGCCACTGGAGAGAGGAGAAGCTCTGCCACTGGAGAGAGGAGAAGCCCTGCCACTGGAGAAAGGAGAAGCCCTGCCACTAGAGAGAGGAGAAGCCCTGCCACTGGAGAGAGCAGAAGCCCTGCCACTGGAGAGAGGAGAAGCGAGCCACTGGAGAGAGGAGAATCCCTGCCACTGGAGACAGGAGAAGCCCTGCCACTGGAGAGAGGAGAAGCGAGCCACTGGAGAGAGGCGAAGCCCAGACACTAAAGAGAGGAGAAGCCCAGACACTGGAGAGAGGAGAAGCCCAGACACTGGAGAGAGGAGAAGCCCTGCCACTGGAGAGAGGAGAAGCCCAGACACTGGAGAGAGGAGAAGCCCAGACACTGGCGAGAGGAGAAGCCCAGACATTGGACAGAGGAGAAGCCCAGACACTGGCGAGAGGAGAAGCCCAGACACTGGAGAGAAGAGAAGCCCAGACACTGGACAGAGGAGAAGCCCAGACACTGGACAGAGGAGAAGCCCAGACACTGGACAGAGGAGAAGCCCAGACACTGGGGAGAGGAGAAGCCCAGACACTGGAGAGAGAAGACCTGACTCTGGAGAGAGGAGAAGCCCAGACACTGGACAGAGGAGAAGCCCAGACACTGGAGAGAGAAGAAGCCCAGACACTGGACAGAGGAGAAGCCCAGACACTGGAGAGAGGAGAAGCCCAGACACTGGAGAGAGGAGACGCCCTGCCACTGGAGAGAGGAGAAGCCCTGCCACTGGAGAGAGGAGAAGCCCTGCCACTAGAGAGAGGAGAAGCCCAGACACTGGAGAGAGAAGAAGCCCAGACACTGGAGAGAGAAGAAGCCCAGACACTGGAGAGAGAAGAAGCCCAGACACTGGAGAGAGAAGAAGCTCAGACACTGGAGAGAGGCGAAGCCCAGACACTGGAGAGAGGAGAAGCCCAGACACTGGAGAGAGGAGAAGCCCAGACACTGGAGAGAGGCGAAGCCCAGACACTGGAGAGAGGAGAAGCCCAGACACTGGAGAGAGGAGAAGCCCAGACACTGGAGAGAGGAGAAGCCCAGACACTGGAGAGAGGAGAAGCCCAGACACTGAAGAGAGGAGAAGCCCAGACACTGGAGAGAGGAGAAGCCCAGACACTGGACAGAGGAGAAGCCCAGACACTGGACAGAGGAGAAGCCCAGACACTGGAGAGAGAAGAAGCCCAGACACTGGAGAGAGAAGAAGCCCAGACACTGGAGAGAGAAGAAGCCCAGACACTGGAGAGAGAAGAAGCCCAGACACTGGAGAGAGAAGAAGCCCTGCCACTGGAGAGAGAAGAAGCCCTGCCACTGGAGAGAGAAGAAGCCCTGCCACTGGAGAGAGGAGAAGCCCAGACACTGGAGAGAGGAGAAGCCCAGACACTGGAGAGAGGAGAAGCCCAGACTCTGGAGAGAGGAGAAGCCCAGACTCTGGAGAGAGGAGAAGCCCAGACTCTGGAGAGAGGAGAAGCCCAGACACTGGAGAGAGAAGAAGCCCAGACACTGGAGAGAGAAGAAGCCCAGACACTGGAGAGAGAAGAAGCCCAGACACTGGAGAGAGAAGAAGCCCAGACACTGGAGAGAGAAGAAGCCCAGACACTGGAGAGAGGAGAAGCCCAGACACTGGAGAGAGGAGAAGCCCAGACACTGGAGAGAAGAGAAGCCCAGACACTGGAGAGAGGCGAAGCCCAGACACTGGAGAGAGGAGAAGCCCAGACACTGGAGAGAGAAGAAGCCCAGACACTGGAGAGAGGAGAAGCCCAGACACTGGAGAGAGGCGAAGCCCAGACACTGGAGAGAGGCGAAGCCCAGACACTGGAGATAGGAGAAGCCCAGACACTGGAGAGAGGAGAAGCCCAGACACTGGAGAGAGGAGAAGCCCAGACACTGGAGAGAGAAGAAGCCCAGACACTGGAGAGAGGAGAAGCCCAGACACTGGAGAGAGAAGAAGCCCAGACACTGGAGAGAGGAGAAGCCCAGACACTGGAGAGAGGAGAAGCCCAGACACTGGAGAGAGGAGAAGCCCAGACACTGGAGAGAGGAGAAGCCCAGACACTGGAGAGAGGAGAAGCTCAGACACTGGAGAGAGGAGAAGCCCAGACACTGGAGAGAGGAGAAGCCCAGACACTGGAGAGAGGAGAAGCCCAGACACTGGAGAGAGGAGAAGCCCAGACACTGGAGAGAGGAGAAGCCCAGACACTGGAGAGAGAAGAAGCCCAGACACTGGAGAGAGGAGAAGCCCAGACACTGGAGAGAGGAGAAGCCCAGACACTGGAGAGAGGAGAAGCCCAGACACTGGAGAGAGGAGAAGCCCAGAAACTGGAGAGAGGAGAAGCCCAGACACTGGAGAGAGGAGAAGCCCTGCCACTGGAGAGAGGAGAAGCCCTGCCACTGGAGAGAGGAGAAGCCCAGACACTGGCGAGAGGAGAAGCCCAGACACTGGCGAGAGGAGAAGCCCAGACACTGGCGAGAGGAGAAGCCCAGACACTGGCGAGAGGAGAAGCCCAGACACTGGCGAGAGGAGAAGCCCAGACACTGGCGAGAGGAGAAGCCCAGACATTGGACAGAGAAGAAGCCCAGACACTGGCGAGAGGAGAAGCCCAGACACTGGCGAGAGGAGAAGCCCAGACACTGGCGAGAGGAGAAGCCCAGACACTGGCGAGAGGAGAAGCCCAGACATTGGACAGAGGAGAAGGCCAGACACTGGACAGAGGAGAAGGGCAGACACTGGAGAGAGGAGAAGCCCAGACACTGGAGAGAGGAGAAGCCCAGACACTGGAGAGAGGAGAAGCCCAGACACTGGAGAGAGGAGAAGCCCAGACACTGGACAGAGGAGAAGCCCAGACACTGGACAGAGGAGAAGCCCAGACACTGGACAGAGGAGAAGCCCAGACACTGGACAGAGGAGAAGCCCAGACACTGGACAGAGGAGAAGCCCAGACACTGGACAGAGGAGAAGCCCAGACACTGGACAGAGGAGAAGCCCAGACACTGGACAGAGGAGAAGCCCAGACACTGGACAGAGGAGAAGCCCAGACACTGGACAGAGGAGAAGCCCAGACACTGAAGAGAGGAGAAGACCTGACTCTGGAGAGAGGAGAAGCCCAGACACTGGAGAGAGGAGAAGCCCAGACACTGGAGAGAGGAGAAGCCCAGACACTGGAGAGAGGAGAAGCCCAGACACTGGAGAGAGGAGAAGCCCAGACACTGGAGAGAGGAGAAGCCCAGACACTGGAGAGAGGAGAAGCCCAGACACTGGAGAGAGGAGAAGCCCAGACACTGGAGAGAGGAGAAGCCCAGACACTGGAGAGAGGAGAAGCCCAGACACTGGAGAGAGGAGAAGCCCAGACACTGGACAGAGGAGAAGCCCAGACACTGGACAGAGGAGAAGCCCAGACACTGGACAGAGGAGAAGCCCAGACACTGGACAGAGGAGAAGCCCAGACACTGGACAGAGGGGAAGCCCAGACACTGGACAGAGGGGAAGCCCAGACACTGGACAGAGGAGAAGCCCAGACACTGGACAGAGGAGAAGCCCAGACACTGGAGAGAGAAGAAGCCCAGACACTGGAGAGAGGAGAAGCCCAGACACTGGAGAGAGGAGAAGCCCAGACACTGGAGAGAGGAGAAGCCCAGACACTGGAGAGAGGAGAAGCCCAGACACTGGAGAGAGGAGAAGCCCAGGCACTGGACAGAGGAGAAGCCCAGACACTGGAGAGAGAAGAAGCCCAGACACTGGAGAGAGGAGAAGCCCAGACACTGGAGAGAGAAGAAGCCCAGACACTGGACAGAGGAGAAGCCCAGACACTGGACAGAGGAGAAGCCCAGACACTGGACAGAGGGGAAGCCCAGACACTGGACAGAGGAGAAGCCCAGACACTGGAGAGAGGAGAAGCCCAGACACTGGAGAGAGGAGAAGCCCAGAAACTGGAGAGAGGAGAAGCCCAGACACTGGAGAGAGGAGAAGCCCAGACACTGGAGAGAGGAGAAGCCCAGACACTTGAGAGAGGAGAAGCCCAGAAACTGGAGAGAAGCTGTAACAGCAGCATTCCTTGCACTATCCGGCTCCTAGGTCCTTAATTGGAAATTGTCAGGTTCAATATGCAGCATACGCTACAAAGTAATTCAAAGGAAAAGAAAAAACGATCAAATGCCCAATATTTGCACAGTATCAAATATTTGTTATTATTAAATTACTATATATATATATATAGCATTCCATATTCATTGGTGGAACAACATACATATGTATCAGTTGTACAATTTACCAAGGACTGGGATCTCATTTAATGTAAAGCACAATTATTTGTGCTCATGGTGCAATAATGTATCATACCACTAGGGGGGTCACCAAAGATCATATTACACAGGGGTCAATAGGAACTTATTTCCTGTAGTTATAAACACACAGTCTAATTAACCCATTAATGATACCACAAGTGAAACAGAATAGAAATCCATTGAGGCGCACACATATTCACCTAAGTACACAGAGTATGATTAATTGCAGCACGGGATCCACGGGCCGACACTTGACACGTGTTTCGGCTTCCAAAGTCCTTCATCAGGGTACATGTCCAAAGACCAGAGGGAGGTTTAAGTACTAGCTGTGCTCCATCGACGCACAGCACCATCAATGACGCGCGCGTTGCCATGGCACCGCCCCGACACCAGGCCGACCGCCGCGCCACTGCTCAGATGATCCAGGACATCACATGACCCAGATACATCAGACCCGTAAAGATACAGCGGACCGGCCAGGCGCTGGGAAACCATGGCACCGCATGTACAGGTGTACGGCAGCATAATAATCAAATATATGGACACATACAGTATATATGCATCACAGCAATCACCACCATTTTAAGAAAAAAAAGAGAAAACGCACCTATAACAAACCCCTACACCATTAAAAGGGAAGACTAAGGTTTGCAGCCGCCGCTGCGGATGCTGCTCTCCGGGGCAGAGTGGGATTACGTAAGGGAGGATAATCGAGGACGGGGGTGGTGGTAGTCCCTGTTGGCGCCGCAGCACTGGGTGTCGACGCCGGCAAAGGAGAGGCAGAGACAGTGGCTGCGGTTCCAGGTCTTTTTACTTGCAGATAGTTCAGGCGCTGCCCCAGAGTACAAATCTCTGCCACAATGTGCTCCAGTCTATACCGGACAGTCGGCGGTCACCGCCTGTGCCTGTGAAAGTCTTTCTAGTGAAGTGTCCCTCGGTTGCTATCCGGAACCCGGGCCGAGCCTCCTGCTCCAAGCCACGGGCCCCACGAAGAGAGAGAAACACTAACTCCAGTTGTCAGTGCTAGATATTATCCCAAGCTGTGCCCGGGAAGGTTCTGTCTAAAGTGTGATGGTTGTGCCTACTTCTACCCCAAGTGGTGCCCGCCCCCAGTGGCTGTCCTAGCGACTGGGGAAGTCCCATGCTTCTGTGTCGCCCTGGACAAGCCAGGGGACACAGGTAACAACACACACACACCCCCACCCCCAGCAGTTTCACAGCAGTCATCCCCAGTGAAACTTGATTCCTTTCCTCGGGCTCAGACTGACACACTAGGTGGGCGGAGTGAGGAGATGGAGACGCCCACCCAGGAGTTTAGCTGGCCTGAGGCAGGAAACAAGCCCAGTCTAGTCCAGGAGTGAAGGAGAGAGGAAGTCTGCAGAGAGGCAGACGCAGATTGGGGCCTAGGTTGGAGCCTAGGGCCCCTGTGCAGAAAGTCAGGCAGACGGTAGTGGCCGTCTGCAGGGATCCGGGGAGACAGCTGGTGGAACCGAAGGTAGCCGGGGCTGGGCAGTGGCCCACTGGTACGGAACCGGGGAGCCAGCTGGAAGCCGGAGAGCAGGAAGAGTGTGCACGGAGGCGAAGGAAAGGACTTACACTAACAACTTGGGGTCAGGGGAAACACTGCAGCCGCCGTTGGGACGCGTCCATCCAGCCGTTTGTTTCAGCAGAGACTCTGTGTGCTTCATTGGGCTGAGTGAGTACCACCGTGCCGTGCGGCACAGCGCTGTCCCCGCGACCCTGCACCTCTACAGGCCCCATACCCGCCTGTCCACCATCTCCCACCTCATCACCGGGCCCCGGGATCACCAACCCCTACCCACGGAGGGGCAACACAAAAACTCGCTGCTATATACCATCACTCCGGGGACCCCCATATAGCGCAGCGGTGGTGAAATCACCACAACCGTGGGTGGCGTCACGGACAATAGACAATATCCCAACACCCAATCCCCTTTCACTCACGGGCGAGGAGCGCCGCTTGAGAACCCCCGGGATCCGGCCCACGGCTCGAGCCACCACTGAGCAGCAGCAGCCGGACCCGAGCAGAGGCGTGAGGGCAGTGCTGACACCCCCCTCCCCGCCCGCGACACTTCATGGACTCTACATGGCTGGTTCGCACCGTGAAGCATGGAGGAGGAGGTGTGATGGTGTGGGGGGGGGGGGGCTTTGCTGGTGACACTGTTGGGGATTTATTAATAATTGAAGGCATACAGAACCAGCATGGCTACCATAGCATCTTGCAGCGGCGTGCTATTCCATCCGGTTTGTGTTTAGTTGGACCATCATTTATTTTTCAACAGGACAATGACCCCAAACACATCTCCAGGCTGTGTAAGGGCTATGTGACTAAGAAGGAGAGTGATGGGGTGCTACGCCAGATGACCTGGACTCCACAGTTGTGACGCCCTGGCAAAACCAGGGTGTCACCGAGCCTGCAGAAATCCAGCAAAGTGCAGGCCATTCTCCTCCTTGGTAACCTGATCCCACACCAGTGCAGCAGGACAGACACCCCCCCCAGTGTAAGAGCTAAACAGAGCAGGAGGGGAGGGGCTGGAGCAGAGTGAGTTTGGAGTGTGAAGAGATGCTTTAAGGAAGGGAAGTGTGAGGAAGGGGCCCAAGGTGGCCGGGGCAGGGTAGCGGCCCGCCGGTACCAAGGGATGACCCGGATCACTGCAGGGGAGTGGGCTCCCCGTTCCCGACTGATGAAGGAGAAAGAGGCGTCTGGCTGCAAAACAAGACCAGGATCCTGCTGTACTGTGTGTGGGACCCCAAACACCCTCTGCACCGAAGGCTGCGGACTCCGGCAGATTCTAGTTTACCAGTGACTCTGTGTGGTTTAATTGTGAGTACAACAGTGCCATCAGGCACCGCACCGCAGCACTGCGCCCTGCAGCAGCTCCCACCCCATCGGGCCCCGGGACCACCAGACCCTACCCACGGAGGGGTTAACACCTAGCTGCTCCCCGCCATCGCTCCCGGGAACCCCGCCATCAGCAGCGGTGGTGCCCACCATCACCACAACCCGTGGGTTGCGTCACGAACTCTATATATCCTAAAAATCCAATTCCCCTTTTCACTCGTGGGCGAGGAGCGCTGCTCGAGCCCCAGGTCCGGCCCACTCGAGACACCGAGGAGAAAGCACCGGATCCGAGCGTCCGCAGGTACGATGTTGTTTGTCGCTTCTGCAGCTCCACACATCGCTGTGTGTGAAGCCGCAGGAGCGAGGAACATCTCCTTACCTGCCTCCACCGACAATGCGGAAGGAAGGAGGTGGGCGGGATGTTTACATTCCGCTCATCGCCGTCCCTCCGCTTCTATTGGCCGGCTGATTAGTGATGTCGCTGTGACGCCGAACACACCTCCCCCTTAAAGGAGGGATTCTTCGGCAGTCACAGCGACGTCGCCGACCAGGTATGTGTGTGTGAAGCTGCCATAGCGTTAATGTTCGCTACAGCAGCTCGCACTACATATCGCATGTGCGACGGGGGCTGGGACTATCGCGCTCGGCATCGCTAGCATTTGCTAGCGATGTTGCAACGTGCAAAGTACCCCTTAGTCTGTCCACATTGTCACTGGACAGACGCGTGCGCTTATCTGTCAGCACACACCCAGCAGCACTGAAGACACGTTCAGAGACAACGCTGGCAGCTGGACACGACAAGATCTCCAAGGCGTACGTGTCGAGCTCAGGCAATTTATCCAGATTGGAAGCCTAAAAGGAGCAGGGCTCCAGTTGCAAAGTCATGGCATCGATGTTCCCTTGCATATACTCATATATCTGTGTGTCCTCCTCTTTTTCCTTGTCCAGCTCTTTTGTTTTCGCATGAGTATATGTCATTGTCACTTTCCCATGTGTTTGTGTTGTTTTGTGAGTTGTTTGTCACCTTTTGGACACCTTTGAAGGTGTTTCCTATGTGTTTTTATGTGGTTGTGTTTGCCACCCATTGTTTTCAATGGGGTTCGAGAGGTTCGTCGAACGGTTCGTCGAACGTTCGTCGAACGGGGCCTCTGTTCGACGAACCGAACTCGAGCCTTCAGAGGCTTGCTCATCTCTACTCAGGAGCTGCTGCCCAGTGCCCAGGAGCTGCTGCCCCGTAATCATGAGCTGCTGCCTGGTGCTAAGCATCTGCTGCCCGGTGCTAAGCATCTGCTGCCCGGTGCTCAGGAGCTGCTGCCCGGTGCTCAGGAGCTGCTGCCCGGTGCTCAGAAGCTGCTGCCCGGTGCTCAGGAGCTGCTGCCCGGTGCCCAGGAGTTCTGCTGCCCGGTGCCCAGGAGTTCTGCTGCCCGGTGCTCAGGAGCTGCTGCCCGGAGCTTAGGAGCTGCTGCCTGGTGCTCAGGAGCTGCTGCCTAGTGCTCAGGAGCTGCTGCCTAGTGCTCAGGAGCTGCTGCCTAGTGCTCAGGAGCTGCTGCCTAGTGCTCAGGAGCTGCTGCTCGGTGCTCTGGAGCTGCTGCTCGGTGCTCTGGAGCTGCTGCCCCGTGCTCTGGATCTGCTGCCCCGTGCTCTGGAGCTGCTGCCCGGTGCTCAGGAGCTGCTGCCCGGTGCTCAGGAGCTGCTGCCCGGTGCTCAGGAGCTGCTGCCCGGTGCTCAGGAGCTGCTGCCCGGTGCCCAGGAGTTCTGCTGCCCGGAGCTTAGGAGCTGCTGCCTGGTGCTCAGGAGCTGCTGCCTGGTGCTCAGGAGCTGCTGCCCCGTGCCCAGGAGTTCTGCTGCCCGGTGCTCAGGAGCTGCTGCCCCGTGCCCAGGAGTTCTGCTGCCCGGTGCTCAGGAGCTGCTACCCGGTGCTCAGGAGCTGCGTCCCGGTGCTCAGGAGCTGCGTCCCGGTGCTCAGGAGCTGCGTCCCGGTGCTCAGGAGCTGCGTCCCGGTGCTCAGGAGCTGCGTCCCGGTGCTCAGGAGCTGCGTCCCGGTGCTCAGGAGCTGCTGCCTGGTGCTCAGGAGCTGCTGCCTGGTGCTCAGGAGCTGCTGCCTAGTGCTCAGGAGCTGCTGCCTAGTGCTCAGGAGCTGCTGCTCGGTGCTCAGGAGCTGCTGCTGTCGCGGGCGGGGAGGAGGGTGTCAGCACACCGCGCTCACCCCTTCTGCTCGGGTCCGGCGGCTGCTCAGTGGTGGCTCGAGCCGTGGGCCGGATCCCGGGGGTTTGTCTAGCGGCGCTCCTCGCCCGTGAGTGAAAGGGGGATGTGGGGTGTTGGGATAATGTCCGTGACGCCACCCACGGTTGTGGTGATTGAGCGTACACCACCGCTGCTCTATGTGGAGGTCCCGGGGATGGTGAGGCGGAGCAGCCAGTTGTTGTGTTGTCCCTCCGTGGGTAGGGGTTGGTGATCCCGGGGCCCAGTGGGGTGCAGGGGCGCAGGGGCAGCGCTGTACTCACTCAGCCAGTAAACACGACACAGTTCTCGGTAAACAAATGGCTGGTTGGACGGGTCCCTCGGACGGTTCACGGTGCTGCGGTTCCCTGCAGTTAGCGGTGACGGTCTCTTCCCTGCACCCTTGAAATGTTTGTTTGGTAGCGATGGATTCCCACCGGTTACCCGCTCCCCGACTGCAATCTGGGCCGGAGGAGCTCCACACTTTGCCCGCAGGCGCCGGCCCTGGGAAACTGGTGCCTTGGCGGTGGCGGTGTTTCCCCGTTGTGGTTGGACCTTTGCCGTCAATCAGGACTTGCTTGTTGTGAGATCTACGTCCCCTTCACTAACGGATTTAGCAATTTACAGCGACTCAAAGCCTTGCTGGGATCCGAAAAGCCCCTGCTCTGGTGCTGACTGCCCTTTGTATCCGCTCCAGACCACCGGGCACACAGCCAACGGGGTCCTTCCAGTAACCTCCAGACAGTCCCACTGCAGACCTTCACCGCCGTCTGCTGACCTTGCTGACTCCGTCTGGGCACACAGCCACAGACCAACTTCAGGCTTGCTGTCACTTCACTACTGTTTCACTTCACTCTAGCTCCCTCCTGAGCTACACTCTGTTGTTTCTCCTTTCACTTGGTTCGTTACTCCGCTCTAGCCCTCAGCTAGACTTCACACTTGCCCTGCCTGGGCTCAACTCTAGCTCTTCCCTGAGCTAACTGCTCCCTGTCCCTCACTGGACTGCCTGGTACTTCCCGCCTCCAGGGCTGTGACCTCCTAGGTGGGCGGACACCAACCGCCTGGCTCCACCCCCTGGTGTGGACACCAGCCCCTGGAGGAAGGCAACAAGGATTTGTAGGTTAGCTGGTGTACCTGCAGGGAATGTGGGGTGTGTGTGTATGTTGTTGTGACCTGTGACCCCTGGCTTGCCCAGGGCGTCACATTCCCCCTTAGCAAAACGCAGACCGTCCTCGGGCTGCCCGTCCAACACCGGTTTTATTTTCCTTTTTTTTTTTCTGTAAGGTAAAAGGTATAACATAATACGGTAGAATACATTTTTAATAATAACTCTTCCCAAAACGGGAGGCACATCACTTCAACGTTGCAACGGTGTACGGTTACGGTTTCCGCTCTCTCCCACCCAAGCAACCTGGCCCTGATGCTGCCCCTAAAACCCAGGCAGCACCCCTTGACCCACAGTCCAGCACACGCTTCCCGAGCGGGATCTGTCCTTCCCTCCAGAGGGTAGCCACCGGTCCTTTTGGTGGCTGGGCCCCAGCCTGCTCTGCTCAGGGCCCTCCCTCCAACCTGCCTCTCCGGAGGTGGCCTGCGGAAACGGTAACGGTACCCAACATATTTACAAGCCACTAACGTTTGTGGTTGCCCTGCAAGTTCACGGGCTTGTCCATGGATAGTTCCCATGCATTTTTAAACGGTCCCCACGGGGACAACGGTGCCGGCTCCAGCCGGTTGCTAATCACAATAAATCAGGTAACTTCTTCGGTAATTTCACTTATCATCTTTTCCAAACAAACAAACAAACTTAACTCGGTACTGGTCCCAACGGGGACGGTGCTGCGGGCATCCACTGCCCTACTCCGGACTTCCAGGCTCCAGTGCTCCTTCCAAGGGAGGGGGCGCGGCGCTTGCTCGGGCCTCTGGGCTGCCCTTCAATGTAGCGTCCAGCGCAAACCACCCCCGCTCCCCAAAGAACCGCGTGTACTGGACAATATCTCCCGGCATCAGATTACGGCCAGGATGCTCCTCAGGCAGGTGGGCATTCACGTCCCGCCGGGCTACAAAAACTTCGGCCTCCAGGCCCGGTTCGTATATGAATCCGTAGCCCCGGCGGACATCAAACCGCCTCACCTGCCCCACGTACAACGGTCCTCGGGCACGGGAAGTTGCCTGTCGGAGGTGTTCTTTCTCCCGGATCGCTCTGGCCACCAGTTCGGCCTTCTTCCGCTCCCTCTCGGCGATCTCCAGGCCCAGCGGTACCGGCGCCCTATCCCAATACGGCGCTGCTGCCGGCGCCGGCGCACGGGTCGGGCCCTGCGGGACATCCAGAACGTTACCCACCGTCAGGAAGGTGGGCGGCGTATCCCGCGGTGTCATGGCCTTAGGCGCTGCCTTGCAGCAACAACCCGGCGCTGCCTCAGCCGAGGTGTGGGGGATGGGCATAGGGGCTTTCCGCTGCCGGGCCTTCCGCTCGGAACTGGTCATCTGCTCCGGCTCGGGGGATGTTTCATGGGATGCCTCCGGTTCCACTTTCGGCGTCTTCCACGGTAACACCTCCGGTGTGCCGCGGGCTCCGGCTACAGGTCGGCCCGCTTGGGCGGGGACGCTGGGTACTGCTACCGGTTGCGGTGGTAGCAGGCCTAGTGGCGGGGTCACGGCCTCCGGGACGGGTGGCGAGGGAGGTAACGGGGGGAGAGGGCTTGGACCGGGCCCCACAGCCGCGATGACCGGCCCCTCAAGGGCTTCGGGACGTGGGTCACTCACCCTCCCTTTCTCCGCTTCCTCCTCGCGTCTCCGCACGGTGGCTACAACGTCCGCCATGTCGGCCTCCCACTCCTCCAGGAGGAGCTGCATCCTGACCTGCAGCCTTTGGTAGAGCTGCGCGGTTCGGATTTCCACCCACGCCGCGGTTCCAGGCGCGGGGGCTACGGTGTCGCGGGACGGCATCCACATGATGGCTTCTCTTTTTGCTTCCAGGAACGGTATGTTTGCAGAGTCCTGGCGTCCCTGCTTTTATAGCCGCAGCTACATGTGGCCAGCCGCCATCGCGTCCCCCTTAGCTCTTTCCGGCCCCTCCTCTTTCGGGGCGGGGTCTTGGCCTTCGCGCCTCTACTGCTCGAGAAGACGCTCGAGCGGGAACTTTTCGCGCCAAAGATGGCGGCTTCTGCAATTTTTCTGCCGGATACCTCCGGCGGTAACAAGGCGCACTTCTACCAAACGGCAGAGCGGTAGGATCCTGTTCGTGACGCCAAGTTGTCGCGGGCGGGGAGGAGGGTGTCAGCACACCGCGCTCACCCCTTCTGCTCGGGTCCGGCGGCTGCTCAGTGGTGGCTCGAGCCGTGGGCCGGATCCCGGGGGTTTCTCTAGCGGCGCTCCTCGCCCGTGAGTGAAAGGGGGATGTGGGGTGTTGGGATAATGTCCGTGACGCCACCCACGGTTGTGGTGATAGAGCAGCGGTGGTGTACGCTCAATGTGGAGGTCCCGGGGATGGTGAGGCGGAGCAGCCAGTTGTTGTGTTGTCCCTCCGTGGGTAGGGGTTGGTGATCCCGGGGCCCAGTGGGGTGCAGGGGCGCAGGGGCAGCGCTGTGCCTTGCGGCACGAAGGTACTCACTCACCCTTTGTATCCGCTCCAGACCACCGGGCTCACAGCCAACGGGGTCCTTCCAGTAACCTCCAGACAGTCCCACTGCAGACCTTCACCGCCGTCTGCTGACCTTGCTGACTCCGTCTGGGCACACAGCCACAGACCAACTTCAGGCTTGCTGTCACTTTCACTGCTGTTTCACTTCACTCTAGCTCCCTCCTGAGCTACACTCTGTTGTTTCTCCTTTCACTTGGTTCGTTACTCCGCTCTAGCCCTCAGCTAGACTTCACACTTGCCCTGCCTGGGCTCAACTCTAGCTCTTCCCTGAGCTAACTGCTCCCTGTCCCTCACTGGACTGCCTGGTACTTCCCGCCTCCAGGGCTGTGACCTCCTAGGTGGGCGGACACCAACCGCCTGGCTCCACCCCCTGGTGTGGACACCAGCCCCTGGAGGAAGGCAACAAGGATTTGTAGGTTAGCTGGTGTACCTGCAGGGAATGTGGGGTGTGTGTGTATGTTGTTGTGACCTGTGACCCCTGGCTTGCCCAGGGCGTCACACTGTCCCGTGCTCTGGATCTGCTGCCCCGTGCTCAGGAGCTACTGCCCGGTGCTCAGGAGGTGCTGCTCGGTGCTCAGGAGCTGCTGCCCGGTGCTCATGAGCTGCTGCCCGGTGCTCAGGAGCTGCTGCCCGGTGCTCAGGAGCTGCTGCCCGGTGCTCAGGAGCTGCTGCCCGGTGCCCAGGAGTTCTGCTGCCCGGTGCTCAGGAGCTGCTGCCCGGAGCTTAGGAGCTGCTGCCTGGTGCTCAGGAGCTGCTGCCCGGTGCTCAGGACCTGCTGCCCCGTGCCCAGGAGTTCTGCTGCCCGGTGCTCAGGAGTTGCTGCCCGGTGCTCAGGAGTTGCTGCCCCGTGCTCAGGAGCTGCTGTTCGGTGCTCAGGAGCTGCTGCCCGGTGCTCAGGGGCTGCTGCCCGGTGCTCAGGAGGTGCTGCCCAGTGCTCAGGAGGGGCTGCCCGGTGCTCAGGAGGTGCTGCCCGGTGCTCAGGAGCTGCTCCCCGGTGCACAAGTCCTGACACCAGAGAGAAGACCCGACAATAAGGTGGAGAAACCCCACACAGACGCGAGGAGAATCCCTGACACTGAAGTCACCTGTGCAGGCCGG
The DNA here is from genome assembly GCF_048569485.1 of Anomaloglossus baeobatrachus. Taxonomy (NCBI): domain Eukaryota; kingdom Metazoa; phylum Chordata; class Amphibia; order Anura; family Aromobatidae; genus Anomaloglossus; species Anomaloglossus baeobatrachus. Next base: position 3,960,790 of record NC_134354.1, on the reverse strand, counting down.
GGACATCACGTTGGTTTTCTTCCACAGCAGACTGTTTCCCACAGAACATTGGACGTCCCACGGTCCTGGTGACGACGTTGTGACATTAATCTCTTTTTTGTCATTTACCACCAGACTTGTTCCATTCACAGACAGAGAGAAGAGGGGATCAGATCCATTCTCCACGGAGCAGAACATCTCCAGGATGCCATCACGGAGACACCGAACCTTCAGGACGGGATCCGATACCGGAACTAGAGGAGAAAAGAAAGAAGAAAACAGTCAGTGCTCGCCAGTCCGGACTCTCTGCACTCGCTGTCATCTCCCCGTCACCTTCTCCACATATTTTCACGTCACACCCACAATCCTGAATGTATCTTAGGCCTCCGACACACATCCGTGAAACACATGCGTGTTTTGTCCGTTTCCGTATATACCGGAGACACGGACAAACATGCACCAATGTTAATCTATGTTTGAGGTCACACGTGCGTTATTTCATAGTGTCCGTGATCCATATGTGTTTCCGTTTTGCACATAAGCATGTCCGTTTCCTGCACGGAACACGCACACACGGTCACCATGAAAGTCAATGGTTTGGTGAGCACACGTACGTGACACGGATGCATCTCTGTATGCTCCGTGTATGATGTGTGCTTTTTTGTAGCGATGTCGGCCATTCTTTCTTTTCCTGTCTATGTCGGTCGGTCTCTCTGTGTCGGTCGGTCCCTCTCTCAGTCCGTCGGTCGGTCTCTCTCTGTCTGTCGGTCAGTCTCCCCCCTCTCTCATACTTACCGATCCCCGATCACCGGCGCGGCGCTGCACGACGTTCACACTGCTCCGGCGGCTTTTACTATTTTGAAAAAGCCGGCCGCTCATTAATCAATCTCGTATTCCCTGCTTTCCCCGCCCACCGGCGCCTATGATTGGTTGCAGTGAGACACGCCCCCACGCTGAGTGACAGCTGTCTCACTGCACCCAACCACAGCCGCCATTGGGCGTGGCAATATCGAGCAGTAAAATAAATAAATAATTAATTTAAAAAAACGACATGCGGTCCCCCCATTTTGATACCAGCCAGGGTAAAGCCACACGGCTGAACGCTGGTATTCTCAGGATGGGGAGCTCCACGTTATGGGGAGCCCCCCAGCCTAACAATATCAGCCAACAGCCGTCCAGCATAGCCACATCCATTAGATGTGTCAGTTCTGGGACTCTACCCGGCTCTTCCCAAATTGCCCTGGTGCGTTGGCAATCGGGGTAATAAGGAGTTAATGGCAGCCCATAGCTGCCACTAAATCCTAGATTAATTATTGCAGGCATCTATGAGAAACTCCCAATGATTAACCTGTAATTTAAAGTTAATAAACACACACAACAAAAAATCCTTTATTTGCAATAAAAAACACTAACAAATACCCTCGTTCACCACTTTATTAACCCCCAAAAACCCATCCATGTCTGGCGTAATCCACGGAGGTCCCACTTCGCTTCCAGCTCTGCTACATGAAGGTGACAGGAGCTGCAGAAGACACCGCCGCTCCTAACAGCTCCACGCAGCAACTGAGGTGAGTATCGCGATCAGCTGTGCTGTCACTCAGGTTACTCGTGGTCACCGCTTGATCTTCCAACTGTGACAGCAAGTCGCCCGAGTGACAGCGATGAAGTCAAAGGTGAGTTGCGGTCTCGGGTGGAGGATCCAGCTGGCCGCGGGACACCTGAGTGACGGCAGCGCTAATCTGTCACTCAGGGGATTAGCGGTCACCCGTGAGTCCTTCACGGGTGACCGCTAATCAATACGCGACACCCAGACAGAGCCGCGGTATGACAATGAAGTCGGGTGAAGTTCACCCAAGTTCATTCTCATCGCGCGACACTGTCTGCTGTCAGCCGACATGTATCAATGACATTGAGAATCACACACGGGTCATTTCACACGGACATTACACGTACGCATACACAGCCATTCCACACGCACACACAGACATTCCCCACGCACACACGGCTAGCATACGCTGTTCACACGGATGCCACACGTACCATAAAAACGGACATAAAAACGGATCACGGACCTGAAAAACGACCCGTATTACACGTGTGTGATTTTAACGGATGTGTGTCGGAGGCCTTAATGGGATTTTCCCTGACACCGAGTACAAGAATCTGTGACGAGTGAGGGAAAACGATTCCTGGAATTCTAAAGAGTTTATACACATAAATTGTGTGGTGCATTTGTATTCACTCCCCGGAGTCAGTACTTTGTAGGACCACCTTCCCTGTCTTGTATTAGTATTCATCCCCCAGAGTCAGTACCTTGCAGGACCACCTTTCTCTGTCTTGCATTAGTATTCAGCCCCCAGAGTCAGTACTTTGTGGGACCACCTTTCCCTGTCTTGTATTAGTATTCATCCCCCAGAGTCAGTACCTTGCAGGACCACCTTTCTCTGTCTTGTATTAGTATTCATCCCCCAGAGTCAGTACCTTGCAGGACCACCTTTCTCTGTCTTGAATTAGTATTCAGCCCCCAGAGTCAGTACTTTGTGGGACCACCTTTCCCTGTCTTGTATTAGTATTCATCCCCCAGAGTCAGTACCTTGCAGGACCACCTTTCTCTGTCTTGAATTAGTATTCAGCCCCCAGAGTCAGTACTTTGTAGGACCACCTTTCCCTGTCTTGTATTAGTATTCAACCCCCAGAGTCAGTACCTTGCAGGACCACCTTTCTCTGTCTTGAATTAGTATTCAGCCCCCAGAGTCAGTACTTTGTGGGACCACCTTCCGCTCTCTTCTGGGGTCTTTCCAGCTTTGCACATCTGGAGGTGACATTTTCCTCTTCTCTCGCTCGGTGAGATTGGCTGGAGACGTCTGTGATCGGTGATTTTCTCGTCTTGTCACACATTCTCGGTGGATTTGGGTCTGGACTGTGACCGCTCACACACAGGAATATGCTCTGATCTGAAGCCTCCATTGTGGCTGTGCGGGATGATGAGGGTCGTTGTCCTGCTGAAAGGTGAACCTACGTGCCCGGTCTCAGGTTTTCTGCAGCCACTAAAGGCACTGTCACACACAGAGATAAATCTGCGGCAGATCTGTGGTTGCAGTGAAATTGTGGACAATCAGTGGCAGGTTTGTGGCTGTGTATAAATAGAACAATATGTCCATGATTTCACTGCAACCACAGATCTGCCAAAGATTTATCTCTGTGTGTGACAGGGCCTTAACAGTAGAGATGAGCGAACCGGTCGCGGTTCGGCTCGAGGTCGGTTCGCCGAACGGAGGTCCCGTTCGAGTTCGGCTCGTCGAACGTTCGACGAACCGAACTCGAGCCAATAGGAAACAATGGCAGGCAATCACAAACACAGAAAAACACCTAGAAAACACCCTCAAAGGTGTCCAAAAGGTGACAAACAACTCACAACACAACACAAACACATGGGAAAGTGACAAGGACATATACTCATGCGAAAACAAAAGAGCAGGACAAGGAAAAAGAGGAGGAGACACAGATATAGGCATGGCACGCCCTTCTAAAATCATGCAAAACACCGCAAGGTGACTCCAAGCGGAGTCTCCCATTTTTTCCAAAAATTGGGCCCCACACACACCCACCCCTTCAGTGGCAGCAGTTGTGCCCCAGTTGTACACTTCACAGCTAGATTTGCATCAAGCACATTCAAAAATACGCCATTCTTATCCGTCCCCAGGATGACACCGGGGTAGGTAGCAAAGTCTTTCCTGATCCCAGCTCTGTTCATCTTGGCTTCTTTTAAAAAACACAGCAAGCAAGGGTTACTCCAAGCGGAGTCTCCCTTTTTTCCAAAAATTGTGCCCCACACACACCCACCCCTTCAGTGGCAGCACTTGTGCCCTAGTTGTACACTTCACAGCTAGATTTGCATCAAGCACATTCCAAATCCACAAGCATTTACTCTCCCCAGGATGACACAGGGGTAGTAAATTCCTTCTGGATCCATGACTTGTTCATTTTGATGAACGTTAGTCTGTCCACATTGTCACTGGACAGACGCGTGCGCTTATCTGTCAGCACACACCCAGCAGCACTGAAGACACGTTCAGAGACAACGCTGGCAGCTGGACACGACAAAATCTCCAAGGCGTAACTGGAGAGCTCTGGCCATTTTTCTAGATTTGATGCCCAAAAGGAGCAAGGCTCCATTTGCAAAGTCATGGCATCGATGTTCATTTGGAGATACTCCTGTATCATCCTCTCCAGCCGTTGACTATGTGTCAGACTTGTTGTCTCTGGTGGCCTTGCAAAGGAGGGTCTAAAAAAATTATGAAAAGATTCCATAAAATTGCTGTTACCAGCACCAGATACGGTGCTGCTGGTACGGGTAGACTGTTGAAGATGACGAGACCGTCCCATGTTTGTCTAGTTACAACTGGGAGATTCACTCCCTGCACCTGCACGGTTGTTTGGTGGAAAAGCCGAGCTAAGATCGAGTAACAGCTTCTGCTGATACTCCTGCATACGTGCGTCCCTTTCTATGGCTGGAATTATGTCACAAAATTTGGACTTGTACCGGGGATCTAATAGTGTGGCAATCCAGTAGTCATCATCACTTCTAATTTTGACAATACGACTGTCATGTTGGAGGTAGTGCAACAAAAAGGCACTCATGTGTCTTGCGCAGCCATGCGGACCAAGTCCACGCTGTGTTTGTGGCATAGAGGTGCTAACCGTTCTTTCTTCCTCTGTCATCTCCCCCCAACCTCTTTCAACTGAAATTTGACCAAGGTCTCCCTCATCTGCTGAGTCTTCCATGTCCATGGACAGTTCGTCCTCCATTTCTTCATGTCCTCCTGCACCTTCCTCAACATTTCGCCTGCTACCATGCGCCCTTGTTGATCCCTGTCCCCCATGGTCCCATGCCTGCCGCGTTGGTAATGATGAACGTCTGGACCTTGGTGATGTTGTTGTCCCTTGCGCATATGAATCCTCCTGTAGTTCCTCCCCTTCCTGTTGTCCCACCACCTGACTCCGAATAGTGTTTAGCGTGTGTTCCAGCATGTAAATGACTGGAATCGTCATGCTGATAATGGCATTGTCAGCGCTAAACATATTCGTCGCCATGTCGAAACTGTGCACAAGGGTGCATAGGTCCTTGATCTGAGACCACTCCATCAGGGTGATCTGACCCACCTCTGCATCTCGTTGGCCCAGGCTATACGTCATGACGTATTGCACCAGGGCACGGCGGTGCTGCCACAGTCGCTGTAACATGTGGAGAGTTGAATTCCAGCGTGTCGCCACATCGCATTTCAGGCGATGAACCGGCAGGCCGAAAGACTTCTGGAGCGATGCAAGTCGCTCAGCTGCGGCGCTTGAACGGCGTAAGTGAGCAGACAGTTTTCGTGCCCTGTTCAGAAGGCCATCTAGGCCGGGATAGTGTGTTAAAAATTGCTGCACGACAAGGTTCAACACGTGAGCCATACAAGGTACGTGTGTCACCTTGCCCAGGCGAAGGGCCGCACCCAGGTTTGCAGCATTGTCGCACACGGCCTTACCAGGCTGCAGTTTGAGTGGAGACAACCATTTATTAAACTCGGACCGCAAAGCTGACCACAACTCCTCAGCTGTGTGACTCTTATTCCCAAGACATGTCAAGCTAAAGACCGCCTGATGCCGTTGCGCTCTGCTGCCAGCATAGTAATGAGGGGTGCGTGATTCCTTCTGCGCAGTGAGAACGCTGGTGGCCTGACCAGGCAGGCTTGGGGCGGAGGTGGAGGACCCAGATGAGGTGGAGGATGCAGAAGCAGTGGCGGAACTTGGACAGACAGAGGATTGACACACAAGTCGTGGGGACGGCAAGACTTGTGCAGCAGACCCTTCACCATCTATCACCATAGTTACCCAGTGCCCAGTCAGCGACATGTAACGTCCCTGTCCATGCTTACTGGTCCAAGTATCGGTGGTGAAATGCACCCGATCACACACAGAGTTTCTCAAGGAAGCGGTGATGTTGTGTGCGACATGCTGGTGTAGCGCAGGCACACCTTTCTTAGAGAAGTAGTGGCGACTGGGCATCTGGTACTGGGGCACAGCGACAGACATAAGGTCTCTAAAATCCTGTGTGTCCACTAGGCGGAAAGGCAGCATTTCGGTAGCCAACAGCTTACAGAGGGATAGAGTCAACCTCTTAGCTTTGTCATGGGTCGGAGGAAGTGGCCTTTTATTTGACCACATCTGAGGGACAGAGATCTGGCTGCTGTGTGTAGACGGTGTTGAGTAGGGTGTCCCTTGAAAAATGCAGGTTTGTGAGGAAAGTGCAGGCGGAGACATGATGTTGCCTTCATCCAACGTTGGTGCTATCGATGTCTGAGAGAGCTGTACACACTCACTTGTTTCCCCTTCCAAACCAACTGACGACCTTACAAGCAAACTGCCTGTTGCGGTTACAGTGGTGGAAGTTTTGCGTGGAAAAACAGGTGTGGCAGCTGTCCCCACAGTCCTAGAAGATGAAGAGCGCGCGGATGCAGTGGAAGGGGCGGGCGGTGGATGGTTCGCTCCGCTAGGCCGCATTGCAGCACGGTGAGCTTCCCACCGGGACTTATGATATTTATTCATGTGACGATTCATGGAAGAAGTTGTCAAACTGCTGAGCTTTTGACCTCTACTAAGAGAATCATGACAAATGTTACATATCACATGAGTTGGGCGATCTTTTTCGATGTGAAAAAAGGACCAGGCTAGGCAAGGCTTAGAGGCCATGCGACCTGTTGATCCACCCCGAATAATGCTCATAGGCAGAGTGGTGGCTGAGGATGCAGTTGTAGACGTGCTACCAGTGCTCCGACTCTGTCCAGGAAGGCGCAAGGTAACTTCGTCGTCGGTTGCATCCTCCTCCACCGCCTCTGTTGACCTCCTCGAGTGCCTGACTGGGGGTTGACAGTAGGTGGGATCTAGAACGTCATCATCAATTGTTGTGTTTGCACTCCCCTCCCCCTCAGACCGAGCCTCTTCTTGCCCTGACGGAATATTTAAGTTGTCATCCCAATCGGGTATCTGCGTCTCATCTTCATCAGTATGTTCCTCATTGTCTATAACCACAGGTGTTACAGTTTGTGACAAAGGGTCAACATTATGCTCAGAAACTTGGTCCTCACGGCCTGAATCTGAGTCACAAAGGTTCTGGGCATCACTGCAGACCATTTCCTGTTCTGTACTCACTGTAGCTTGGGAGCAGACCTCTGATTCCCAGGCTATAGTGTGACTGAACAGCTCTGCAGACTCAGCCATCTCAGTTCCACCATACTGTGCAGGGCTGATGGAGACTTCAGAGCTGGGAGAAAGCAAGTTTGATTGGGATGACAACTCAGAGGACTGGTGTTTTTTGGATGCGGTACTTGAAGTGGCAGAGAGGGCACTTGTTGGACCACTTGAGATCCATTCAAGCATTTTCCTTTTTTGCCCATCATCTACCTTTGTTCCTGTTGTTCGTGTCCGTAACAAAGGGAGCACATCGGATTGTCCACGGTAAGTAGTAGACATCTTACTTTTGCTGGTAGATGGTCTATCTTCAGCAGATGATAATGGAGCTTTGCCACCTTCCCCACGGACAAAACCTTTTTTTCCTTTTCCACCACGCCTCTTCCCCTTTCCACCAGCATCTGTCATTTTGCCACTCATGTTGATTGCGACAAGATTGTGGACTGAAAATGTGGTAGTAAAAATTGAGAGGTGGTGTAGATTGCAGCGGTGGTCTAGCTTTATTAACAGCAGAATAATAAAGAATAAATATCCCTGACAATGCAACCACGGCCCTTAAACTGGCAGCAAAAATTGCTAGTATAATGGCTTAGTTATAATGAGTTGGAGTGTGCAATGCAGGCAGACGCGCTCTGCAAATGTCTTTGCACTAGTGTGACTATAGCAAAGTCCAATAGCCACGTATAGGATGCCACTAGGTACACTGAGTGTTTGCTAATATAATGGCTTAGTTATAATGAGTTGGAGTGTGCAATGCAGGCAGAGGTGCTGCAAATGTCTTTGCACTAGTGGGACTATAGCAAAGTCCAATAGCCACGTATAGGATGCCACTAGGTACACTGAGTGTTTGCTAGTATAATGGCTTAGTTATAATGAGTTGGAGTGTGCAATGCAGGCAGACGTGCTGCAAATGTCTTTGCACTAGTGGGACTATAGCAAAGTCCAATAGCCACGTATAGGATGCCACTAGGTACACTGAGTGTTTGCTAGTATAATGGCTTAGTTATAATGAGTTGGAGTGTGCAATGCAGGCAGACGTGCTGCAAATGTCTTTGCACTAGTGTGACTATAGCAAAGTCCAATAGCCACAGATAGGATGCCACTAGGTACACTGAGTGTTTGCTAGTATAATGGCTTAGTTAGAATGAGTTGGAGTGTGCAGAGGACAGGAGGGTACAGTGCCAGGGTTGTGGGGCTCTGGGTAGAGGAATGGAAGCCTGCCTTTCTATTCCCTCCTAATAGGGAAATGCAGCGAGGAAATCCCTGACCTTGGCTACACAGACGCTGTCTCTGTTTTCAGGACCTGTCACCTATGGCTCTGACCCTGCCGGTACGAGCCCTTAAAAGGACTGATGGAAAGTGCTATTCCTATGCTGTCCAGCGCTGTGTATGGAGCGCATACAGCTGTATCGGCGATAGGACTCAGGACGGAGCTGCGACACTGATGTCTGACACCAAAGACGCAGAAGAGATAATGGCATCCTGGAGGAAAATGTCCGTTTTTATAATGCAGGGACATGTGACATGGACATCCTATCACACATGCCGTTGCTTCTCTGGCCACTTAGCTGTGTGTGTGTCTGGGATTGGCTGACATGCTGGCCCGCCCCACTACACGCGCGCTTAGGGAAGGAAGACAAGGAAAAAAAAAAAAAAATGGCGATCGCCATTATAGAAACAGCAGTGATCTGAAGGCGCTGTTCACGCACACTATACACTGAAATTTCATAATAGTGTGATTCACAGAGTGACTTACACTATTACAGCAGAAACCAAGCTAGGATTTAGCTGGTTTTTTGCTGCTAGAACCGTTCTCGAACGTTTCTAGAACTATCGAGCTTTTGCAAAAAGCTCGAGTTCTAGTTCGATCTAGAACAGGCCCCAAAATCACTCGAGCCTAGAACTGGAGAACCTCGAACCACGAACCGCGCTCAACTCTACTTGACAGGTTTTCCTCCAGGATTGTCCTGTATTTACCTCCATCTTCCCATCACCCCTGACCGGTTTCCCTGCCCCTGCTCAAGAAAGCCTCCCCCCAGCAAGATGCTGCCTCCACCATGTGTGACAGTGGGGAGGGTGTTCAGGGTCATGCAGGGTTAGTTTTCCGCCATATACCGTATACCATTTTGCATTTAGTCCCAACATTTCTCCTTTGGTCACATCTGATCAGAGCGCTTTTTCCCACTGCTCGCTGTGTCCCCTTCTTGGCGTCTTACCATAACTTGCTTTTTATAATGTGTTTCTTTTGCAACTTTTCCATAATGTGCAGATTTGTAAAGCAGATGACTAATAGCCGTCCTGTGGACAGATCGCCCCTCTGAGCTGTGATCTCTGCGGCTCCACCAGTGATCATTGTTACACCCATGTAACCAGATGAGGAGGACGTAGGTCCACTGATCCGAGATACTATTCACTGACCCGGAGGAGCGGAGCCGAGCGGCTACTGAGACTTCACCACAACCACAGGAGGTGAAAGAACGAGGGTAAGTAACCGCCAGAAGGAAGCCCCGGGGATCCCGATACCACGGCAGCTGGTGCCACAGGAAGAAGACCAGGAGCTGGAGTAGAAAGTAGAGTAGAAGGCATAAGCTGATGCAGACTGGTGCATGCTGGTTCCGGAGACCACTGGAATATGGAAGGTGCAGGCAGAGTCTGGAGGACAAAGGATAGACATAGGCGGGTTCATGGGCAATACTATGTGTAGTGCCCCTGAGTACATCAGGGTGCTACAGGGAACTGTATCCTTTTTCCCCAGGGTACACGACCTATTCCCAATGGTTCCAAGTTCCCAGAAACTGGTGTCACCTCCATCAGCACCAGAAACCCCAATCAACACCTCACACCATGACCTGTCAGACACACCAGTGGGTTGGTCTAGCTGGAACAGGGCCACCCACCTAGGGGTCAGACAGACTGGTATGAGGGACCAAGTCAGAGTAGTGAGAGCCTTCAAAGTGAGAGAAGCTGGAGTGTGAGCTCCCAGGGAGCTAGAAACGCAGAAGTTGGATCGCAGACAGTGATCCGGGACCAGAGGAGTTGGTGGCTGGGTTCAGGGACGTCGGTCTTGGGTGCGACAGACGCGGTCTAGGAGGGACTACAGGCACCAGAGAGGGACCAACAAAGCTGACCGGACCGGTACCGAGCACGACGGAGTACAGGACCCTAGGCCATATGTCGATTCAATGTCCTGGCAATTAACCTGCAGAGGAAGTGGGACTTCAGGGACCTTCCCAGAGCTCAGAGACTGTGGGCATCAGCACAACGCGGGGGACAGAGTTTTCCACATAAAGCAACCCACTGAGGTCCCAAGTGTCAGCGCTTAGGATCAAGACCTCACTAAAAAACTGAAGAACTGGCCCTTACAGCTTCAAGCTATAGGGACCCACACATACACAAAACAGTGCATGGAAGCAGGCTCCGGATCACTAAGTGACACTGGTGGGACCGGGTACTTGGACGGGCTCCCGGCAGCAGCAGCGGCACTCAGAGACTTTGGTTTTCCCACAGTGTGAGTGTCTACTTTCTCCACCTCATCCAACACCACGACTACCCGCAGTGAGTACCTGATCCCTGCACCCTGCGCTCCCAAATCTACCAATCCCCTGAGCCCGGGGCCTTCCCTACCTACGGAGGGACTGACACCTTGCTGCTTCACACCATCTGCCCCGGTACTCCTTACAGCAGCGGCGGTACTCCCATTACCACCACCCGCAGGTGCGTCACAAACTTATTCCCTGTAAATACCCCCCTTTCACGGATCAAAGTGTCCGCCAAGCCGGGTCCGGACCCCCTCGAGCCACAACGATCCCAGATCCGAGCAGCCCGACTAACACTGGGGCAGTACACTATGCAGGAACAAAGCCAAGGTCTCAGGACAGAACAGAGAGCGGGTATAAGCATGGAGAACTGACAACTAGCACGGGCAGACTAGCTACGGGAACATAGCCTTATATGAGGGAAGATGCCTTATATGCACTGTGCAAAAATGGGATTCGGGAAGCATGTCAGGGTTAGGTCGCGCTGGCCCTTTAAGAAAAGTGAGAGGAGCGCGGCTGCACCCTAAGGGGTACTTTGCACGTTGCGACATCGCTACTGCGATATCGTCGGGATCAAATTGAAAATGACGCACATCCGTTGCCGGTAGCGAAGCCTAGATGCACCGATAAACGATCGCAAAAGCGTCGTAAATCGGTGATCTGTGTAGCGTCGGACATTTCCATAATTTCGCCGCAGCGACAGGTACGTTGTTGTTTCTCGTTCCTGCAGCAGCACACATCGCTGTGTATGAAGCCGCAGGAGCGAGGAACATCTCCTTAC